>NW_025744632.1:52500-260000 GCF_021184085.1 Oncorhynchus gorbuscha
TCTCTCTCTCTCTCTCTCTCTCTCTCTCTCTGTATTCCTCTTCATTATTTCCCCTCTCTCTCTGTATTCCTCTTCATTCTTCCCCTCTCTCTCTGTATTCCTCTTCATTCTTCCTCTCTCTCTCTGTATTCCTCTTCATTCTTCCCCTCTCTCTCTCTCTCTGTATTCCTCTTCATTTTTCCTCTCTCTCTGTATTCCTCTTCATTCTCCCCCTCTCTCTCTCTGTATTCCTCTTCATTCTTCCTCTCTCTCTCTCTCTGTATTCCTCTTCATTTCTCCACCTCTCTCTCCGTATTCCTCTTCATTCTTCCCCCCTCTCTCTCTCTCTGTATTCCTCTTCATTTTTCCTCTCTCTCTCTGTATTCCTCTTCATTCTTCCCCTCTCTCTCTCTCTCTCTCTCTCTCTCTCTCTCTCTCTCTCTCTCTCTCTCTCTCTCTCTCTCTGTACCTCTCTCTCCATATTCCTCTTCATTCTTCCACTCTCTCTCTGTACTCCTCTTCATTCTTCCTCTCTCTCTCTGTATTCCTCTTCATTTTTCCTCTCTCTCTCAGTATTCCTCTTCATCCCTCCCTCTCTCACTCTCTCTGTATTCCTCTTCATTCTCCCCCTCTCTCTCTCTCGCTCTCTCTCTGTATTCCTCTTCATTATTCCTCTCTCTCTCTGTATTCCTCTTCATTCTTCCTCTCTCTCTGTATTCCTCTTCAGTCTTCCTCTCTCTCTTTCTCTCTCTGTATTCCTCTTCATTCTTCCTCTCTCTCTGTATTCCTCTTCATTCCCCCCCCTCTCTCTCTCTCTCTCTCTGTATTCCTCTTCATTCTTCCCTCTCTCTCTCTCTCTCTCTGTATTACTCTTCATTTTTCCTCTCTCTCTGTATACCTCTTCATTCTTCCTTTCTCTCTCTCTCTCTCTGTATTCCTCTTCATTTTCCTCTCTCTCTCTGTATTCCTCTTCATTCTTCCCCCTCTCTCTCTCTGTATTCCTAATTCATTCTTCCCCTCTCTCTCTCTGTATTCCTCTTCATACTTCCCCTCTCTCTCTCTCTCTCTCTGTATTCCTTCTCATTTTTCCTCTCTCTCTCTGTATTCCTCTTAATTCCCCCCGTTCTCTCTCTCTCTCTTTATTCCTCCTCATTTTTCCTCTCTCTCTCTGTATTCCTCTTAATTCCCCCGTTCTCTCTCTCTCTCTTTATTCCTCTTCATTCTTCGTCTCTCTCTCTCTCTCTCTGTATTCCTAATTAATTCTTCCCCCTCTCTCTCTCTGTATTCTTCTTCATTCTCCCCCTCTCTCTCTCCTTCTCTCTCTGTATTCCTCTTCATTCTTCCTCGCTCTCTGTATTCCTCTTCATTCTTCCCCCCCTCTCCCTCTATTCCTCTTCATTCTTCCTCTCTCTCTCTCTCTCTCTGTATTCCTCTTCATTCTTCCCCTCTCTCTTTCTCTCTGTATTCCTCTTCATTCTTCCCGTCTCTCTCTCTCTCTTTCTCTCTGTATTCCTCTTCATTCTTCCCCTCTCTCTCTCTCTCTCTCTGTATTCCTCTTCATTATTCCCCTCTCTCTCTGTATTCCTCTTCATTCTTCCCCTCTCTCTTTCTCTCTGTATTCCTCTTCATTCTTCCCGTCTCTCTCTCTCTCTCTCTCTCTCTCTGTATTCCTCTTCATTATTCCTCTCTCTCTCTCTGTATCCCTCTTCATTCTTCCTCTCTCTCCTTTTCTCTCTGTATTCCCCTTCATTCTTTTTCTCTCTGTATTCCTCTTCATTCTTCCTCTCTCTGTATTCCTCTTCATTCTTCCTCTCTCTCTCTTTCTCTCTCTGTATGCCTCTTCATTATTCCTCTTTCTCTCTCTGTATTCCTCTTCATTCTTCCTCTCTCTTTCTCTTTCTGTATTCCTCATCATTCTTCCTCTCTCTCTCTATTCCTCTTCATTCTTCCTCTCTCGCTGTATTCCTCTTCATTCCCCCCCCCCCCTCTCTCTCTCTCTGTTGGGACAGACAGTGAGATGAGTAGGCCATCTCTCCTGTCATCCTCTGATATCAGACAGAAGAGTGGATCAAAGTCTTCCCACTGACATTTGTTGAAATATCACAGTGTCTGCCCACCTCTCTGGACTATCTTAACTAGCACAAACCCATTAAAGTTTCATCCCTCTGCCAGGGACATTGATAGTGGGGGTGTTGTTATTTGGTATAGCTCTGAGGGGATGGGATAGGTGTAAACAACCTCTGTATGGAGGAGACACATGTAGGCCCAGAGACGCTCTCCTTCCTTTCCTATAGCCTTCTGCCATAACACTAACGTAGCGATGCCATCACAGGAGGTTCAGGGTATTGTAGCTCTATGTGGCTCAATGTGGCTTGATCTGCTCTTGATCTGCAGGCAGATGCCTGGCCTTATTTAGAGGTCAAAGGTTTTCCAACATAGTGAAACTGCAAGAATCTGAGCCTTAATGGCGGTAATTTGTCTCTGCCATATTGGGTGGGCATTGAATTCCTTCACAGAGAAGGAAGCCATTCCGGGCCAGAGTTAAGGGCTAAGGGCCATCCTTTATGCTGGGCCCGGTCATACATCATGGGGGTAATCTCATAGAAAACACAGAGAGAATATAAAGAGAACCATCTGAAAACCTCAAGGCTAATGGTCCAGCGCTCCATAAGACTGCTTCTAATCAACGTTTCCTGGAATGAGGTCTCTGTGTGTGTGTGTGTGTGTGTGTGTGTGTGTGTGTGTGTGTGTGTGTGTGTGTGTGTGTGTGTGTGTGTGTGTGTGTGTGTGTGTGTGTGTGTGTGTGTGTGTGTGTGTGTGTGTGTGTGTGTGTGTGTGTGTGTGTGTGTGGGTGTGTGTGGGTGTTCTGATAGCAATGACAATTACCTATGTCAAGAAAGGGAGAGAAAAAGAGCCACACACACACACACACAGCAATAGCCTTATAGCGGTGGTCCAAGACTCCCTACAGTAAGTATGATAAACGCAGCGAGATTATCAGTAGCTCCTTGACTCGTGGGAAAAGCCTCACATTTCACGTAAATGACATGCCATGTCCAGCTGTCGGGAAGAAATGCAGTCAATCAATAACCCAGGACTCACTACAGCTGGATAGCAGTAATTTGATTCTATTTCCCAAGTTTGACCTTCCCAGTCATCACCACACACACACACACACACACACACACACACACACACACACACACACACACACACACACACACACACACACACACACACACACACACACACACACACACACACACACACACACACACACACACACACACACATACACACACACACACACACACACGCACACACACAGCATGTGTGAATATATTACAGTGTGGAGAGTGGCGGGAGCTCTTCGTCACGGGGTAATACATATATGTCCTCTGTGAGCAGCAGCGAAGAACAGAAGCATTGGTTTAGACTATAACTAAAATTGCTGCGAAACACACGCTCGTGCACACACACACACACACAGACACGTCACTCACACACACACACACACACACAACTCACACACACACACACACACACACACACACACACACACACACACACACACACACACACACACACACACACACACACACACACACACACACACACACACACACACACACACACACACACACCTCCAGCTCCCTCCTAGTACATACTGCTCCTTCCTAGTACATACTGCTCCCTCCTTGTACATACTGCTCCCCACTGTACATACTGCTCATTCCAAGGAAATACTGCTCCCTCCTAGTACATACTGCTCCCTCCTAGTACATACTGCTCCCTCCTAGTACATACTTCTCCCCAGTAGTACATACAGCTCCCCACTACTACATACTAATCCCCACTAGTACATACTGCTCCTTCATAGTACGTACTGCTCCCCACTAGTACATACTGCTCCCCCCTAGTACACACTGCTCCCTCCTAGTACACACTGCTCCCTCCTTGTACATACTGCTCCCTCCTAGTACATACTGCTCCGTCCTAGTACTTACTGCTCCATCCTAGTACAAACTGCTCCCTCCTAGTACACACTGCTCCCTCCTAGTACATACTGCTCCCCACTAGTACATACTGCTCCCTCCTAGTACTTACTGTTCCCTCCTTGTACATACTGCTCCCTCCTAGTACATACTGCTCCGTCCTAGTACTTACTGCTCCATCCTAGTACAAACTGCTCCCTCCTAGTACACACTGCTCCCTCCTAGTACATACTGCTCCCCACTAGTACACACTGCTCCCCCTAGTACATACTGCTCCCTCCTAGTACATACTGCTCCCTCCTAGTACATACTGCTCCCCAGTAGTACATACAGCTCCCCACTACTACATACTAATCCCCACTAGTACATACTGCTCCCTCCTAGTACGTACTGCTCCCCACTAGTACATACTGCTCCCCCCTAGTACACACTGCTCCCTCCTAGTACACACTGCTCCCTCCTAGTACACACTGCTCCCTCCTAGAACACACTGCTCCCTCCTAGTACATACTGCTCCCTCCTAGTACACACTGCTCCCTCCTAGTACACACTGCGCCCTCCTAGTACACACTGCTCCCTCCTAGTACATACTGCTCCCCACTAGTACACAATGCTCCCTCCTAGTAAATACTGCTCCCTCCTAGTAAATACTGCTCCCCACTAGTACATACTGCTCCCCACTAGTACACACTGCTCCTTCCTAATACATAATGTTCCCTCCTAGCTGGATGTATAATCCATGACCATAGTCTTTTCTAGCCAGTGTCCATGGAGCCATGCTCTCTCTCTTCACCTAGGAAAGGAATGGAATCATTTGTAACCGTGAACGACCTTGGTCGTCACACCTGGAGGATGACAACATTTCTGGGAGACAGAGGATTGGGATTTGTTATTCCAAATCATATAAGATCCATCTCTAAGCACTGTAACCAGAGAGTTGAGCTGAGGTTATGGATTTGTCACAAACCTTTTCTCAATAAGTACATTTTACAGGAATACAAACTGCCTGTGTGAAAACAGAAAAATAACACTAATCCGCTGTCCAGACCAGGATGAAAAAGAAACCAAGATAATGGTGAGAGAAGAGAGAGAGAGAGAGAGAGAGAGAGAGAGAGAGAGAGAGAGAGAGAGAGAGAGAGAGAGAGAGAGATCTGAGAGTGAGAGAGAGGAATAGAGATAGTTTGAGTGAGAGAAATGGGGTATGGGAGTGAGGGAGGGAGGGAGAGAGAAAAAAAGGAGACAGGAAGTTGATTTAGTTCCTGTTGGTTTTCCACCTCTATACATGCTCTCTACCCAATGACTTCATGCACCAACTGTAGAATGAAATGTGTCCATTTTTTAACTATTGTCTCTAATGTCTGTAACAACACCTCTGATATGTGTGAAAATGTTTTCAGCCGTGTTTAAAAGTTAGAAGTTCATTGATTTGTGATATTTTCTCTCATATGGTGGTATTGGCATGGCAGTGAGAGGGTGTGTTTAAGGACATATTCAATCTCTCCCTGTCCCAGTCTGCTGCCCCCACATGCTTCAATATGGCCACCATTGTTCCTGTACCCAAGAAAGCAAAGGTAACTGAACTAAATGACTATCGCCCCATAGCACCCTTTGTCACAATTAAGTGCTTTGAGAGACTAATCAATATCACCTCTACCCTGCCTGTCACCCAAGACCCACTTCAATTTGCTTTCCATCCCAATAGATCCCCAGGTGGTGAAGGTAGGAAACAACACCTCCACTTCGCTGATCCTCAACACTGGGGCCCCACAAGTGTGTGAGCTCAGCCGCCTCCTGTACTCCCTGTTCACCCATGTCTGTGTGGCCAAGCACGCCTCCAACTCAATCATTAAGTTTACCTGAAGACACAACAGTAGTAGGCTTGATTGCCAACAATGACGAGACTCTAGGAGTGTGGTGCAAGGAAAATTACCTCTCACTCAATATCAACAAAACAAAGGAGGTTATTGTTGTCACTTTCTGACTTTTATATTGTTTTGGAGTGGCTTCATAAGAAGCATTTCAAGGTCCTGGAGTGGCATAGCCAGTCTCCAGATCTCAACCCCATAGAAAATCTTTGGAGGGAGTTGAAAGTCTGTGTTGCCGAGCAACAGCCCCAAAACATCACTGCTCTAGAGGTGATCTGCATGGAGGAATGGGCCAAAATACCAGCAACAAGCCTTGTGAAGACTTACAGAAAACGTTTGACCTCTGTCATTGCCAACAAAGGGTATATAACAAAGTATTGAGATAAACTTTTTTTTATTGACCAAATACTTATTTTCCACCATAATTTTCAAATAAATTCATAACAAATCCTACAATGTGATTTTCTGGATTTTTTTTCTCATTTTGTCTGTCATAGTTGAAGTGTACCTATGATGAAAAGTACAGGCCTCTCTCATCTTTTTAAGTGGGAGAACTAGCACAATTGGTGGCTGACTAAATACTTTTTTTGCGCCATTTTACATAGACTTGAAATCACTGGCCACTTTAATAAATGGAACACTCATCTGCATGAACGTGCCTTAGACATGCTGCAAGGAGGCATGAGGACTGCAGATGTGGCCAGGGCAATACATTGCAATGTCCATACTGTGAGACGCCTAAGACAGCGCTACAGGGAGACAGGACAGACAGCTGATTGTCCTCACAGTGTTAAACCACGTGTAACAACACCTGCACAGAATCGGTACATCCGAACATCCAACTGGTACAGGATAACAAAAAAACAACTGCCCGAGTTACACCAGGAACGCACAATCCTTCCATCAGTGCTCCGACTGTCCGCAATAGGCTGAGAGAGGCTGGACTAAGGGCTTGTAGGCCTGTTGTAAGTCCTCACCAGATATCACAACGTCGCCAGACAGGACTGGCAAAAGGTGCTCTTCACTGATGAGCCGTGGTTTTGTCTCACCAGGGGTTCGGATTCGCGTTTATTATTGAAGGAATGAGCGTTACACCGAGGCCTGTACTCTGGAGCCGGATCAATTTGGAGGTGGAGGGTCCGTCATGGTCTGTGGCGGTGTGTCACTGCATCATCGGACGCAGCTTGTTGTCATCTGTGAGCTGCTCTGACAGCTGGTGCATGAGACTCCCCCTACCTTCTCTTCTGCTTTCTCCCCTGCCTTCTCCCCTCCTTCTCCCCTGCCTTCTCTTCAGCTTTCTCCCCTGCCTTCTCCCCTGCCTTTTTCCCTGCCTTCTCCCCTGCCCCCCCCGCCTTCTCCCCTGCCTTTGCCTCTGTCCCCCCTGCCGTTTCCTCTGTCCCCCTGCCTTCTCCCCTGCCTTTTCCTCTGGCCTCCCCTGCCTTCTCCCCTGCCTTTTCCTCTGCCTTCTCCCCTGCCTTTTCCTCTGTCCCCGCCTGCCTTCTCCCCTGCCTTCTCCCCTGCCTTTTCCTCGGTCCCCCCTGCCTTCTCCCCTGCCTTTTCCTCGGTCCCCCCTGCCTTCTCCCCTGCCTTCTCCCCTGCTTTTTCCCCTGCCTTCTAATATAATAATAATGTATGCCATTTAGCAGACGCTTTTATCCAAAGCGACTTACAGTCATGTGTGCATACATTCTACGTATGGGTGGTCCCGGGGATCGAACCCACTACCCTGGCGTTACAAGCGCCATGCTCTACCAACTGAGCTACAGAAGGACCTGCCTTTTCCTCTGTCCCCCCTGCCTTTTCCCCTGCCTTTTCCTCTGCCTTTTCCTCTGTCCCCCCCTGCCTTTTCCTCTGACCCCTCTGCCTTTTCATCTGTCCCCCCTGCCTTCTCCTCTGCCTTTTCCTCTGTCCCCCTGCCTTTTCCTCTGCCCCCCCCTGCCTTCTCCCCTGCCTTCTCCCCTGCCTTCTCCCCTGCTTTTTCCCCTGCCTCTCCCTGCCTTCTCTCCTGCCTTTTCCTCTGTCCCCCCTGCCTTTTCCTCTTCCCCCTGCCTTTTCCTCTGTCCCCCTGCCTTTTCCTCTGTCCCCCTGCCTTTTCCTCTTCCCCCTGCCTTTTCCTCTGTCCCCCTGCCTTTTCCTCTGTCCCCCCTGCCTTTTCCTCTGTCCCCCTGCCTTTTCCTCCTGCCTTTTCCTCTGTCCCCCTGCCTTTTCCTCTGTCCCCCTGCCTTTTCCTCTGTCCCCCTGCCTTTTCCTCTGTCCCCCTGCCTTTTCCTCTGTCCCCCTGCCTTTTCCTCTGTCCCCCTGCCTTCTCTCCTGCCTTTTCCTCTGTCCCCACTGCCTTTTCCTCTGCCCCCTGCCTTTTCCTCTGTCCCCCTGCCTTTTCCTCCGTCCCCTTGCCTTTTCCTCTGTACCCCCTGCCTTTTCCTCTGTCCCCCTGCCTTTTCCTCTGTCCCCCTGCCTTTTCCTCTGTCCCCCTGCCTTTTCCCCTGCCTTTTCCTCTGCCTTTTCCTCTGTCCCCCCTGCCTTTTCCTCTGACCCCTCTGCCTTTTCATCTGTCCCCCTGCCTTCTCCTCTGCCTTTTCCTCTGTCCCCCTGCCTTTTCCTCTGCCCCCCCCCCTGCCTTCTCCCCTGCCTTCTCCCCTGCCTTCTCCCCTGCTTTTTCCCCTGCCTTCTCCCCTGCCTTCTCTCCTGCCTTTTCCTCTGTCCCCCTGCCTTTTCCTCTTCCCCCTGCCTTTTCCTCTGTCCCCCTGCCTTTTCCTCTGTCCCCCTGCCTTTTCCTCTGTCCCCCTGCCTTTTCCTCTTCCCCCTGCCTTTTCCTCTGTCCCCCTGCCTTTTCCTCTGTCCCCCTGCCTTTTCCTCTGTCCCCCTGCCTTCACTCCTGCCTTTTCCTCTGTCCCCCTGCCTTTTCCTTGGTCCCCCCTGCCTTTTCCTCTGTCCCCCTGCCTTTTCCTCTGTCCCCCTGCCTTTTCCTCTGTCCCCCTGCCTTTTCCTCTGTCCCCCCTGCCTTCTCTCCTGCCTTTTCCTCTGTCCCCACTGCCTTTTCCTCTGCCCCCTGCCTTTTCCTCTATCCCCCTGCCTTTTCCTCCGTCCCCTTGCCTTTTCCTCTGTACCCCCTGCCTTTTCCTCTGTCCCCCTGCCTTTTCCTCTGTCCCCCTGCCTTTTCCTCTGTCCCCCTGCCTTTTCCTCTGTCCCCCCTGCCTTTTCCTCTGTCCCCCTGCCTTTTCCTCTGTCCCCCTTGCCTTTTCCTCGGTCCCCCTGTCTTTTCCTCTGTCCCCCTGCCTTTTCCTCTGTCCCCCTGCCTTTTCCTCTGTCCCCCTGCCTTTTCCTCTGTCCCCCTGCCTTTTCCTCTCCCCCTGCCTTTTCCTCGGTCCCCCCTGCCTTTTCCTCTGTCCCCCTGCCTTTTCCTCTGTCCCCCTGCCTTTTCCTCTTCCCCCTTGCCTTTTCCTCGGTCCCCCCTGCCTTTTCCTCGGTCCCCCTGCCTTTTCCTCTTTCCCCCTGCCTTTTCCTCTGTCCCCCTGCCTTTTCCTCTGTCCCCCCTGCCTTCTCCCCTGCCTTCTCCTCTGCCATCCAGTACTATGTGTGTTTGTGTGTTGTGTGGTGCAGGGATAAACCACTCGTGCGCTGTAACACTGCCACACAATACAAGCTGTAATTGAATGACGCTGGGCTGGAATGTAAAGATCCAGGGCTGTTGAACAGGCCTACCTACACCCACTCTAATCCAATTGTAAATTATACAAACACAAAACGCTCGCTGGCTATTGTGCAACCGTTCAAGCTTTCTCCCCTGCAAAAAAATGTCCCTTCTGTCTGCCTGCGACGGTGGAGAGAGGATAATCCCACAAGACTGCAATGGAGGGAGGGAGGGAGGGAGGGCAACAAATAGGAAAGAGGAGAGGGGTGGAGATAGAGAACTGCTAGGGACCTCTCCGTGTCTTCATGGGGGGTGTACAGTATAGAGAGTCAGGAATCTCTTCTGTAGATGTATAAGGTGACTGGAACAGTATTTGTCATTGATTGAAATGGTAGTGCCTCTGTGCATGTGTGGATCTGTGTGTATGTCAATGTATACATGTGTGGATCTGTGTGTATGTCAATGTATACATGTGTGGATCTGTGTGTATGTCAATGTATACATGTGTGGATCTGTGTGTATGTCAATGTATATGTGAGGATCTGTGTGTATGTGTGGATCTGTGTGGATCTGTCAATGTATGTGTGGATCTGTGTGTATGTCAATGAGTGTGGATCTGTGTATGTCAATGTATGCATGTGAGGATCTGTATGTCATGTGTGGATCTGTGTGTATGTCAATGTATACATGTGTGGATCTGTGTGTATGTCAATGTATACATGTGTGGATCTGTGTGTATGTCAATGTATGCATGTGAGGATCTGTGTGTATGTCAATGTATACATGTGTGGTCTATGAAATAGGGACATTTAATGGAGGGATTCATTTTGACCGGGCGAATAAAATGCAGTTATGTTAATAGGAACCGTATTCACTCAAAACTCTAAGATTTAGTCATTGTTTTATGCATAGAATGTCATTGAATCTCAAACTATGCATAGATAGGAGATTCCTGTCAATGGATATATGACACACAACAATGTAATCTTTCAACTGTTGCATATCAATTAGGTTTTGAGTAATTGTAAACTCAGCGTATATTATTTGGGGAACTAATCTTACGGCAGAGTGTCAAACACAAGAGGTTGGTGCCACCTTAATTGGGGAGGATGGGCTTGTGGTAATGGCTGGAGCAGAATCAGTGGAATGGTATCAAATACATGAAACACATGGTTTGATGCCGTTCCATTCGCTCCGTTCAAGGCATTATTATGAGCCGTCCTCCCATCTGCAGCCTCCACTGGTGTCAAAGTGTGTGTGTGTGTGTGTGTGTGTGTGTGTGTGTGTGTGTGTGTGTGTGTGTGTGTGTGTGTGTGTGTGTGTGTGTGTGTGTGTGTGTGTGTGTGTGTGTGTGTGTGTGTGTGTGTGTGTGTGTGTGTGTGTGTGTGTGTGTGAAGAACAGGGTTTAATGAAGCACTCTTATGCTTGTATACGTGTTTGATGGTATGTATGTGTGTTTTGGTGTGCTCAGTATGTCCAGCCAGTCAGTGAGTTAGGCAGCAGACAGACACCGTTGACTACAGATCTCCAGGCTGCTTCGGTGTTCCAGTCTCTCTCTCTCCCACCTTTCCACTCTGCCCCTTAATCACAACCTGGTCTTGGTGCTAGAATATTGACCCTCTTCATTCTTTGGGGGTGTATGTGTGTGTGTTTGGGGTTTGACCGTTCCTCTCCCCTCTGTGTGTTTGTGAAGAGTTTTTCTTTCTCTCTCTCTTTCTCTCTTTCTCTCTCTCTCTCTGGGGTTAGCATTCTGTGTGGCACCCTATCCACACAGCTTATCTATAACTCCAGCAGGTAAGGGGACAAACAATGGTGTCTCTCTCTTGTTCTCTCACTTTCGCTCTCTCTCTGCTTCTATCTCATCATAATGAGCAAAGAAAAACTAAAGCTCTCTCCTAATCTTGTTCACTCTTTCTTTTAGTCTCTCACCTCCTTTAGTCTCTCTCTCTCTCTCCTTCCTCTCTCTCTTTCTCTTTCTCTTTCTTTCCTTCTCTCTCTCTTTCCTTCTCTCACTCTCTCTCTCTTCTTTTCTCTCTCTCTCTCGTTTTCTTTCTCCCCATTCTCTTGTATTGTTTTGTCATTGAGCTGTTTTCTTCACACAGGCAGTTTGTATGCCAGTAAAATGTAGTGACAAATCCATAAGAGCAGCCTGTTCACCTCAGTTCAACTGTCTGGTTACAATGCTTAGAGATGTATCTTATGTTATTTGGAATAGCATTGGACAATCCATAGAATGTATC
Source organism: Oncorhynchus gorbuscha (assembly GCF_021184085.1). Lineage (NCBI taxonomy): Eukaryota > Metazoa > Chordata > Actinopteri > Salmoniformes > Salmonidae > Oncorhynchus > Oncorhynchus gorbuscha. The sequence goes on from NW_025744632.1 coordinate 64,211, forward strand.
AGATTAATGTAGAGTTTTAGAGTTATGTACACCTGGGTATCTATAGAAAGTTATGGATACTTGGTGGCCCTCTCTATGTCTTTCTTTCTCTTTATCTCTGTATCTCATTCTCTCTCTCTTTGTTTCTCTCTCTCTTTGTTTCGCTCTCTATATCGCTCAGTTTGAATTTGAAGAGATAGCTGCCCCCCCCGTCTCTCCCTCTTTGTGTCTGTGTAGAACATAGGGTCTATTGGATGAGAGAGCAGAGAGGAGAGATAAGGACGAACCTGATCAGATCTCAGAGACACTCTCTCAGGGGAGAGCTACTGTGTAATTATAGACTGAATCATACAGATATTGGCCTTTATCGGCCTTTGTAGACTCATGTGTGTGTGTGTGTGTGTGTGTGTGTGTGTGTGTGTGTGTGTGTGTGTGTGTGTGTGTGTGTGTGTGTGTGTGTGTGTGTGTGTGTGTGTGTGTGTGTGTGTGTGTGTGTGTGTGTGTGTGTGTGTGTGTGTGTGTGTGTCAGTGGAGGCTCCTCAGAGGAGGAAAGAGAGGACCATCCTCCTCAGTGAATTTCATTAAAAAAATTAAATAGTGAAACATTTAAGTACCCATTGTACTTTTAGATAAAACTATACTAAATATATTCACGTCACCAAATAATTGATTAATGCACACTGTTTTGCAATGAAGATCAATAGTAGCCTCATCAGCACTCTGTAAAGTAGCACAATGGTGTACCAAAGGACAGCTAGTTTCTGTCCTCTTGGTACATTGACTTCAATACAAAACCTAGGAGGCTAATGGTTCTCACCCCCTTCCTTAGACTTACACAGTAATTATGACAACTTCTGGAGGACGTCCTCCAATGTATCAGAGCTCTTTATTTATTTATTTATTTTAATTCAACTTTATTTAACCAGGTAGGCAAGTTGAGAACAAGTTCTCATTTACAACTGCGACCTGGCATGAAGCATGAACTGACAGGTTTTCCACCCAATCAAAGAATCAGAGAATGAATCTAATACTGAAAGCATAACTACAGTCAGTTTGCACTGCAGTGAGGAAGAGGAAGAAAGATAACAGTTGAACAGTTTTAATCAAATTAATTTCTTCCAAAATGAAAGAGAAGCAAGATTGAGAGAGAGAGATTGAAAAAAATACAAGTCACTTTCACTTACTTTGCTGGTCAATGCAGCTAACTAGGTTAGCAAACTCAAACACCTGGCTCAAACAGAGAGGGATGCTATGTTAACTAGCTGCCTTTGGCTGTCCAACACTGGAACTCTTCCAAGTCAAGGTAACCTTTTGGTTTTATAAATGTATTGCCACCAGTTGTCACGAATATTGCCGAAGGCGGCTGCCCTTCCCGGTGGCGCTCGACGCTCGGCGGTCGTCATCACCGGTCTACTAGCTTCCACCGATCCCTTTTTCCCTTTTCCTTTTGTTTGTCTAATTGGTTTCACCTGTTCCTTGTTGAGGTTTTGGGGTTGGGATTATTTAAGTTCGGTTAGCATGCCTGTGTTTTGTGCGGGCTTGTTATTGTTTATGTCAAGAGGTGTTATTGATTATTGTTGGGTTTTTCCGTTATCCGGTAGGGTACCAGTTTGTACTTGGGTATATATATTTACGCCTGTGTTCGGCGTCACCCATTGTACGTTTTCCTGTTTGTACATTAAATCGTTTTTTCCTGAATCCTCTGCTCTCTGCGCTTGACTCCACACCCATCACTCTTCGAGCGTTACACCAGGTCTGCTCAACTGCTTGCTGACTGTACACTGTACTGCATGATTGTAGCGGATTTACTAAAGCTTTAATTCTATTAGCGATATTGACTATGACATTAACTAATTTGATGACAACAATGTAGTCTGTGTGTAGAGGTTAGAGATTAGGATATAAAGATTTGGCTTGGAAAGCTTATTTTGCTAAAGTGTTGTACACTGAGTCCATAAGTAAAAGAAAAAGATAAGAGGAGAGCAGCGTGTAGATACGAGAAGGAATTATACAACGAGCAAAGTGAACATGCTGTTTGTATGTGGCGGCTATGAAAGTTAACTGTGTTTGCGTGTGATCAGGGGGGAATTCATTGTGCCAATTCTGTTGAAAAACGTTCTTAAACGGAAGCAAACTGTAAAAAACGGGGATAAACATGCCTGAATTTGTCATATAGAAACTCTCGTTGGACTAATGATTACACCCTAGATCAGCTAGATGCAAGCAAGAGTGTGGAAGGCAGTATTTAATCTGTCACTGTCTGTCACCTTGATTACTCCAATTTTTCTCTCTCACTCATAGGCTAGGTTGTAGCGACCTCGTGATGGGTAAAGGGAAAATTGTAGTATTATGTAGTAGCCTAAACCTATCGCTGTTACATTGAACTGGGTGAATGGTATATGAATGACAGTCATCCAATATGCTGTCATAGAAATAATTGTTTTTATGCAGATTCTAGAATATTCACATTAAAATCTCTCTCCCTCGCTGTCTCTCTTTCTCACTCTCCCTCTCTCTCGCTCTCTCTGTATCTCTCTCTGTATCTCTCTATCTGTCTCTATCTATCTCTTTCTCCCTCTGTATCTCTCTCTTTCTCTCTCTCTCTCTCTCTCTCTCTCTCTCTCTCTCTCTCTCTCTCTCTCTCTCTCTCTCTCTCTCTCTCTCTCTCTCTTTCTCTCTGTGTCTCTCTCTTTCTTTCTGTGTCTCTGTCTTTCTTTCTCTCTCTGTGTATCTTTCTCAGAACTAAGAGAAATAAGGAGTTTGTAGCCTAACGTGCTAGTGGATTGTGCAGGTAATTTCATTTTTCTCCCAGGAAGCACAGAGAGCCAAATTAATTCAAGAGCATAATGTCCCACTTTTCCTTCAAACAGATCTAATTTCACAGACCTGTTTGCTCAACCAAATCCGGCTTGAACAGGGACCAAGGCTCAGCTCAGTCTTGCAGTAGGAAAGTATAGACACAGTAAACTTTTTAATACCTTTTTATTGAGCAAGCTCTTGGTTCTGGGACCTATTGAGACTATTGAGTCTGAGTAAGGCATCATCAGCCGAACCAGAGCTGCCGAACCCACCGCTGGGATTGATTGAGGCTACCTGTGGTGTCCCTGAGGAGAGAGAGAGCAGCAGTGGTGCTCGGCTGATGATGCCTGGGCTCTTTCGGAGGTTAGGAGACTCAGGAGAGGTGAAGGTAGATAGTAGATGCATAATGAGATGTTATCCTGCTGCCGTCACCGTATACCCATGCCCCTGTAGTACACTTAAGGACACATACACACCCTAAGAAGCTCACTCAGAGTTACGCACGGACCAACTTTCATAATTCATTGTATTTAATTAGCGTTTCTTAATACCGACGACGGAAACTCCACTTAAGCGACGGGGGAGAACAGGGGAGCTTATGTTCAATTCTGACAGAAGTTTGCACATTCTGCATATACCGACGCTCCAGAACGCACTCACTCATCCATAATGGAGGCACACCCTGTGTCTGAGGGAAGCAGTGAAAAGTTGGGCTACCCCGCCACATGATTTAATAGATGGTGACACGCTGTGGGCAAATGAAGGACACCGCCCCGCAAGGGCTAGCTCCGCCACGGCTGCCATGGTTACCTGGGACTAACTGTCATGAATGCTTAAAGGTGCATTAGGTAGGATTCTCTGTTGCTAATATCTAGCCTTCTAACTCACAAGGCTTAGGGTCACATAGAATCAATGTTTGTGAAGGGGGTTATTTTGGGCCATGTCTTTGGGAGAGAGCAAAGATCGAAGATGAGTTTAAAAAGTTGTTCTGTTCTTTATTGGTATGCTAACTAAAGTTAAGCATCAAATCCTGCAGTGTGTATCCAACATTAAATCAATACCATTAGAGACTATTAATTCCACCTGGCATTTTGGCCTTTGACAAAGAAGTATTTTTCCTCACTGATCTAAGAGAAGAAAAGACAGGACAGGAAGGATCGTGTTTTTTTTCTCTTTCCCCTCTCCACTCACAGATTGTTGATGAGTTGGCCTAGCAAGGTACAGTGCAATCAAATGCATCACTACATACCTCCGTTTGAAATCCCCTAAGAGAGGGAGAGAGAGAGGGATGGAATGGAGTATGGAGGAAGGGGAGAAAGAAGGGGAAGAGTCTGGGGAAGGTGAGGCCATGTGAATTGATCTGGACACAGCCTTGAAAGGCCAGAGTGGTCGCCCATAAAATGACTGCCAGTCCCTAGAGTGAGCCGCACCGTCACATGTACACACTCGCCCTCTCTTCTCTCTTCTCTTATCCTCTTATCCTCTCCTCTGGCTGTCTGAACTCAACCCAGGGCACTGCTAGGCTAGCAGTTTTTCAGAGTGTGATGCCTACAAGTGTGCTCTGAGTGACATGTGTGAGTATGTGTGGCTACTTTTCCTGGGGTTTAAATAGGAAAAGAAGTATATTATTACATACTACTACACAACCCTACATAATACTACATAACACTACATAACACTACATAATACTACATAACACTACATAATACTACATAACACTACATCATTTCCTGCCTCTTTCTACAGAAGCAGGAGATGGCTCCTGCCCTATAAGCCGTCTCTTCACACTCCTTGTTGTTCCGTAAGGTGTTCTTTTATGATTTTGTCATCTGGTTTTATTGCTAGTTTGAGTTACATGAGGTGGCAGAGTGTTCCATGTAGTCATGGCTCTATTTAATACTGTGTTTCCCAGCCTCTGTCCTGGACCTGGGGATTGTTGAAGAGACCTCCGATGGCATGTCTTGGGCTGTACCGATGAGTGTCTGAACTGTGTGCCAACTGATGGAACAGACAGTTCGGTACCTTCAACACATCAACACCTCGCACAAAGACTAATATTGATGCAGTCAATATCTCCTCAACTCTGAGCCAGGAGAGATTGACAGGCAAGTTACTGACATTCGCCCTCCATGTACATTGAAATGCAATATGTGCTGCTCTGTTCAGGACCAACTGCAATTGAGCTACAGTACCAGTCAAAACCTTGGACACACCTACTCATTCAAGGGTTTTTCTTTATTTTTACTATTTGCTATATTGTAGAATAATAATGAAGACATCAGAACTATGAAATAACACATATGGAGTCATGTAGTAACAAAAAAAGTGTTAAACAAATCAAAATAAGTAGCCACCCTTTGCCTTGATGACAGCTTTGCACACTCTTGGCATTCTCTCAAACAGCTCCTCGAGGAATGCTTTTCCAACAGTCTTGAAGGAGTTCCCACATATGCTGAGCACTTGTTGGCTGCTTTTCCTTCACTCTGACGGTCCAACTCATCCCAAACCATCTAATTTGGGTTGAGGTCAGGTGATTGTGGAGGCCAAGTCATCTGATGCAACACTCCATCACTTTCCTTCTTGGTCAAATAGCCCTTACACAGCCTGGAGGTGAAAAAAAGGTGAAAAACAAAGTTATAGTCCCACTAAGCGCAAACCCGATGGGATGGCGTATGGCTGCAGAATGCTGTGGTAGCCATGCTGGTTTAAGTGTGCTTTGAACTCTAAATAGATCACAGACAGTGCCACCAGCAAGCACCCCCACACCATCACACCTTCTCCTCCATGCTTCACGTGGGAGCCACACATTCTGTGTACCTGAGCTGCATCTAAATACTAAGAAAACACATGTTGTTTTTCCTGCAGCTGAGCGAGCAGCCCGAGAATCTCTACCCTGAGCTGCTTGATGAGGATGCATCTGGGACAGATAAATAATTAATATTAATTTATCAGCTTCAGCTTATCTTCCTTCTCAGTGTAGAGATCATCTCACACCTAGCGCATTTGAGCCCAGACATAGACACAAATACCACCGGTATTTAGCACTGTTAGCATTGTTAGCATTAGCTTTCTGTTAAAGGAATTTGATTCCTATATGTTTATCAACCAATTCAATTAAAACACTATGCCCATTCCTAAGAATTTGTAAGATACTAATTTGCATAAAATGGACAGAGGTCAGTCTCTAAATCAATCAATAGCGTTTATTCTCGAGAGGACTGATCATGATACAATTTACAACAGGTTATATACTAAAAATGACGTCATAGGTTTTAACGTGCTAACGGTACAGGTTCCCCAAGGGGAACCCCCCCCCCCCCCCGCTCAACTGAAACAGTGGCGCACAGAATGCAAAAATATTCTTAGAAATATTTAACCTCCACACATTAACAAGTCCAATAGCTCAAATGAAAGATAAACACCTTGTTCATCTACCCAGCATGTCAGATTTCTAAAATGTTTTACGGCGAAAACATGGCACATATTTATATCAAACCACCACAAAGACACAGTCGATATGTAGCCATTTTGTCGAACAAAAGATGCAATCACAAACGCAGGATTAAAAGAAAAATAATTCACTAACCTTTTGAAAATCTTCATCAGATGACAGTAATAGGACATGTTACACAGTACATTTATGTTTTTTTTCAATAATATGCAATTTATATCCATAAATCTCTGTTTACATTGACGCCATGTTCAGAAAATGCTAAAAAATGTCCGGAGAAATTATAGATAGCTCCACCAGATAACGCCAGATAACAGCTGTTATGCAGGTGAATGAGGACCCAAAAGCGACTTAACAGAAACAGAGTTTATTCAAGTCTTTAACAAAAACGATAATCCTGGATACTATCACAGGTAAAGTCAAAACAGGAAAACTGAAACCCTCTAGTCAGTAGAGGGGGACAACTGGAGATGCGACCACAGACTGCAAGTCGTTTCGGGAAGGCGCAGGCCGTAGCTGATATAGACACCTGCTCACACGCAGCATCTGAAGAAGGCAAAAACACGACAGGACGGAACGAGGACACAGAACAGCAAACAAGGATCCGACAAGGACAGAAGCGAAAACAGAGAGAGAAATAGGGACTTAATCAGAGGGCAAAATAGGGAACAGGTGTGAAAGAGTAAATGAGGTAGTTAGGAGAATGAGGAACAGCTGGGAGCAGGAACGGAACTATAGAGAGAGAGAGAGAGAGAGGGAGAGAGGGAGGGGGAGAGAGAGGGATAGAAAGAGGGAAAGAACCTAATAAGACCAGCAGGGGGAAACGAATAGAAGGGGAAGCACAGGGACAAGACATGACAATCAATGACAAAACATGACAACAGCAATACACATCATAAACTTTGCTAAATATACATGTTCTACATATAGTTAGAAAGATACACTGCTTCTTAATGCAATCGCTTTGTCACATTTCTTTTTAACGTTACAGAAATCGTTCACTATTCAATAATCTGAGACGGTGCTCAGACATAAGCAATATTTGTCCGCTATGTTGGAGTCAACAGAAACACAAAATTACAACGTAAATATTCCCTTACCTTTGATGGTCTTCGATCAGAAAGTAGTGGAAGAAGTTATACTTACCCAAAACATCGTTTGGTTTCAAGTCGTGTGTCTTTGTATTAGCATATGCTGCAAGTTCCAGCTGAAATAATACCAAAAATTACTTCTGGTCCCAAACAGTTGCGCATCAAAACTTCTAAATGACATATTATATGTCAACTAAACTGGTCAAACTAAGTGCAGAATCAAGCTTTAGGATGTTTTAAACGTACAAAACGATTCTCAAGTCTACTAGACAATTGTGCTTCTTGTGAGGCAAGCTGGAACAAAGACAGATCTGTTCCCAATGCGCACTCTTGCCCCCCATGTATTTTCTCGCAACATCCACTCTTTCGCCTCGCAAAGGGTCAAAGCTCGCGGGATTTGCACAATTAAACGCTGTACGGAATGAGGACATCTAGTGGAAGACATAGAAAGTGTATCCAGATCCATAGCTGGTTGGGAAGGGTCGGGGGTGCTGACGTCAAAGTTGCCCCAACTTTTAGTACTCCAAAAATAGTTTGGGAGATCTGTGAGTTCTGCTATACTTACAGACATAATTCAAATGGTTTTAGAAGTTTTAGAGTGTTTTCTATCCAATAATTATTATTATATGCATATATTAGCAATTTTGGACAGATTTTTTTTCAGTTTACTATGGGCACGCAATTGGGCCAAAGGGGGCAGTATTCTGCCTAGCCTTAACTGGGTGTCCTTCCTCCACTCCGATACAATGGCAGTATAGTTCACAAGCCTTTCCATATTGTCCACCACCTGTTAAATAATATACTACTTGCCCAAGGTCTCTCCTCTCCCTGTGTAGAGACAGGATGTCCTGTAAGGAACACAGCTTTCCAGCCAGTCTGACGATAGTTCCATTAGTTTCTAACAAGGAACAGACAGTCCTTCTAATTCTGGATGAAAACTACACACATTACATTCAGTATTATGATTATAATAAGATTCATACATCCATACAGTAACATAGTAGTATTCTGTTTAGTCATAGTGCTGATTAAATGTATACATAATTTAGTCATTATTCATAAATTTTCCTTAACACTTTCTCTGTTTGCTCTGTTAGTATGATGGCTAACCGCTAACTATTGTGCTGTTTTAGCTGGAATCAGTAACACAAACTAGCGGTCCCAGCCGAAAAAGATAAAGATGGAACAGTTTCCGTAAAAACAGTTCAACTGTGTGTTTGTGTGTGTGCATGTGTGCGTGCCTGCCTGTGTGCATGTGTGTGTGTGTGTGTCTGCGCTTGTTTTTCACTTATAAGGGACACTTATACAAAAATCAATGGTCCAGAAATATTCCCTTTACGCTTTACTCTTTTAATATAATGTTTACCACTGTCAGCACTGTGTCTGTTACAATCCACTTGTTAAAGTCAACAGTCATAGAAGGAACAAGATACCCTCAGGCTTCACACTCTGAAAGCCCCTGTGTGAACAGACGAGTTCCCCGGGCCCGTTGACATTTCTCCAGACGCCCTTGGGGAGGTCATACCCCATAGTGGACATTCTCCCTTCAGTTGTGTGAACAGACGAGTTCCCCGGGCCCGTTGACATTTCTCCAGACGCCCTTGGGGAGGTCATACCCCATAGTGGACATTCTCCCTTCAGTTGTCGTAGCGTGTTGTGTGCACACGCCGTCGTGTGAATAAGTCATGTCTTCCCAATATACCAACCCATTGATAAAATGTCACATCATTGATATTTCACTTGCCTGTCACACTGGATGCTTATGGCCGGCAGGGGGGCAATTCCAATGCATATTATAATTAACCATCAAAGATCCACCACCATATTTTATGGTAGGTATGGTGCTCCTTTCTGCATGTGCATCTTTCTTTCGATGCCAACCCCACCACTGGCGTGGGTGAAAAACATAGCTCTATTTTCATGTCATCTGACAATAGAAACAGTTCCAATCCAAAGAGCAAACTCATGACATTTACATTTATTGGATGAAATTCAAATTAAGCTGCAATGAACATGACATTTTTCAATCGGTAGGTAGGTCAGACAGGTAGGTCTGGCATGCCCCCCAGATGGCTAGGTCTAGCCGACCATATAGGGAGACCCAGTCGGCCAGACAGGTAGGTCTGGCATGCCCCCCAGATGGCTAGGTCTAGCCGACCATATAGGGAGACCCCGTCGGACAGACAGGTAGGTCCGGCATGCCCCCCAGATGGCTAGGTCTAGCCGGCCATATAGGGAGACCCCGTCGGACAGACAGGTAGGTCCGGCATGCCCCCCAGATGGCTAGGTCTAGCCGACCATATAGGGAGACCCAGTCGGACAGACAGGTAGGTCCGGCATGCCCCCCAGATGGCTAGGTCTAGCCGGCCATATAGGGAGACCCCGTCGGACAGACAGGTAGGTCCGGCATGCCCCCCAGATGGCTAGGTCTAGCCGACCATATAGGGAGACCCCGTCGGACAGACAGGTAGGTCCGGCATGCCCCCCAGATGGCTAGGTCTAGCCAGGTAGGTCATAGATGGCTAGGGAGACCCCGTCGGACAGACAGGTAGGTCCGGCATGCCCCCCAGATGGCTAGGTCTAGCCGGCCATATAGGGAGACCCCGTCGGACAGACAGGTAGGTCTGGCATGCCCCCCAGATGGCTAGGTCTAGCCGACCATATAGGGAGACCCCGTCGGACAGACAGGTAGGTCCGGCATGCCCCCCAGATGGCTAGGTCTAGCCGGCCATATAGGGAGACCCCGTCGGACAGACAGGTAGGTCCGGCATGCCCCCAGATGGCTAGGTCTAGCCGACCATATAGGAGACCCCGTCGGACAGACAGGTAGGTCCGGCATGCCCCCAGATGGCTAGGTCTAGCCGGCCATATAGGGAGACCCCGACAGGTCGGACAGACAGGTAGGTCCGGCATGCCCCCAGATGGCTAGGTCTCTAGCCGACCATATAGGGAGACCCCGTCGGACAGACAGGTAGGTCCGGCATGCCCCCCAGATGGCTAGGTCTAGCCGGCCATATAGGGAGACCCCGTCGGACAGACAGGTAGGTCCGGCATGCCCCCCAGATGGCTAGGTCTAGCCGACCATATAGGGAGACCCCGTCGGACAGACAGGTAGGTCCGGCATGCCCCCCAGATGGCTAGGTCTAGCCGGCCATATAGGGAGACCCCGTCGGACAGACAGGTAGGTCCGGCATGCCCCCCAGATGGCTAGGTCTAGCCGGCCATATAGGGAGACCCCGTCGGACAGACAGGTAGGTCTGGCATGCCCCCCAGATGGCTAGGTCTAGCCGACCATATCCGGCAGGATGGCTAGACCCCGGAGACCGGACAGACAGGTAGGTCCGGCATGCCCCCAGATGGCTGGCTAGGTCTAGCCGGCCATATAGGGAGACCCCGTCGGACAGACAGGTAGGTCCGGCATGCCCCCAGATGGCTAGGTCTAGCCGACCATATAGGGAGACCCCGTCGGACAGACAGGTAGGTCCGGCATGCCCCTCAGATGGCTAGGGTCCGGCATCTAGGTCCGGCCATATAGGGAGACCCCGTCGGACAGACAGGTAGGTCCGGCATGCCCCCCGGATGGCTAGGTCTGGCCGGCCAGACAGGTAGGTCCGGCATGCACCCCAGATGGCTAGGTCTAGCCGGCCATATAGGGAGACCCCGTCGGACAGACAGGTAGGTCCGGCATGCCCCTCAGATGGCTAGGTCTAGCCGGCCATATAGGAAGACCCCGTCGGACAGACAGGTAGGTCCGGCATGCCCCCAGATGGCTAGGTCTGGCCGGCCAGACAGGTAGGTCCGGCATGCCCCCCAGATGGCTAGGTCTAGCCGGCCATATAGGGAGACCCCGTCGGACAGACAGGTAGGTCCGGCATTCCCCCCCAGATGGCTAGGTCTAGCCGGCCATATAGGGAGACCCAGTCGGCCAGACAGGTAGGTCCGGCATGCCCCCCAGATGGCTAGGTCTAGCCGGCCATATAGGGAGACCCCGTCGGACAGACAGGTAGGTCCGGCATGCCCCCCAGATGGCTAGGTCTAGCCGGGCATATAGGGAGACCACATCGGACAGACAGGTAGGTCCGGCATGCCCCCCAGATGGCTAGGTCTGGTCAGCCAGACAGGTAGGTCCGGTCGGCCAGACAGGTAGGTCCGGCATGCCCCCCAGATGGCTAGGTCTGGTCAGCCATATAGGGAGACCCCGTCGGCCAGACAGGTAGGTCCAGCATGCCCCCCAGATGGCTAGGTCTAGCCGGCCATAGCCGACAGGTAGGTCCATGCCCCCAGATGGCTAGGGTAGGTCCGGCCAGACAGGTAGCGGCCAGAGACCGCGTCGGACAGACAGGTAGGTCCGGCATGCCCCCCGGATGGCTAGGTCTGGTCAGCCAGACAGGTAGGTCCGGTCGGCCAGACAGGTAGGTCCGGCATGCCCCCCTGATGGCTAGGTCTGGTCAGCCAGATGGCTAGGTCTGGTCAGCCAGATGGCTAGGTCTGGTCAGCCAGACAGGTAGGTCCGGTCAGCCAGACAGGTAGGTCCAGCATGCCCCCCAGATGGCTAGGTCTGGCCGGCCATATAGGGAGACCCCGTCGGCCAGACAGGTAGGTCCGGCATGCCCCCCAGATGGCTAGGTCTGGCCGGCCATATAGGGAGACCCCGTCGCCCAGACAGGTAGGTCCAGCATGCCCCCCAGATGGCTAGGTCTGGTCAGCCAGACAGGTAGGTTCGGCCATCCAGACAGGTAGGTCTGGCATGCCCCCCAGATGGCTAGGTCTGGTCGGCCAGACAGGTAGGTCCGGTCGGCCAGACAGGTAGGTCCGGCATGCCCCCCAGATGGCTAGGTCTGGCCGGCCATATAGGGAGACCCCGTCGGCCAGACAGGTAGGTCCGGCATGCCCCCCAGATGGCTAGGTCTGGTCAGCCAGACAGGTAGGTTCAGTCGGCCAGACAGGTAGGTTCGGCATGCCCCCCAGATGGCTAGGTCTGGTCGGCCAGACAGGTAGGTCCGGTCGGCCAGACAGGTAGGTCCGGGATGCCCCCCAGATGGCTAGGTCTGGCCGGTCATATATGTATACCCAGTCGGCCAAACAGGTAGGTCCGGCATACTCCCCAGATGGCTAGGTCCGGTCAGCCAGACAGGTAGGTCCAGCATGCCCCCAGATGGCTAGGTCCGGTCAGCCAGACAGGTAGGTCCAGCATGCTCCCCAGATGGCTAGGTCTGGTCAGCCAGACAGGTAGGTCCAGCATGCCCCCCAGATGGCTAGGTCCGGTCAGCCAGACAGGTAGGTCCAGCATGCCCCCCAGATGGCTAGGTCCGGTCAGCCAGACAGGTAGGTCCAGCATGCTCCCCAGATGGCTAGGTCCGGTCAGCCAGGCAGGTAGGTCCAGCATGCCCCCCAGATGGCTAGGTCCGGTCAGCCAGACAGGTAGGTCCAGCATGCCCCCCAGATGGCTAGGTCCGGTCAGCCAGACAGGTAGGTCCAGCATGCTCCCCAGATGGCTAGGTCCGGTCAGCCAGACAGGTAGGTCCAGCATGCCCCCCAGATGGCTAGGTCCGGTCAGCCAGACAGGTAGGTCCAGCATGCTCCCCAGATGGCTAGGTCCGGTCAGCCAGACAGGTAGGTCCAGCATGCCCCCCAGATGGCTAGGTCCGGTCAGCCAGACAGGTAGGTCCAGCATGCTCCCCAGATGGCTAGGTCCGGTCAGCCAGACAGGTAGGTCCAGCATGCCCCCCAGATGGCTAGGTCCGGTCAGCCAGACAGGTAGGTCCAGCATGCCCCCCAGATGGCTAGGTCTGGCCGGCCATATAGGTTGGTCCAGTCGGCCAGAAAGGCCTATGTAACTGTGTCCTGTTTATGTCATATTTCAAGTGAGTTTTCCACTAGGATGCCATCGAACTCTTGTGGCCATTACTCCTTTGTCTCTAAAGTGTTCCACTGTTTTGTATTGTGAGGGAGGCACTCTGCAGACAGTGTCCAGGGCCCGTACATCTGTACTCCTACTCTGAGATGCTTTGTGGATATGGCCTAGAGGTCGCTGTGCAGGACAGAGAGGAGCTTGGAGAAGTCTGTTGACTCTGTAACTTTCTAACTCCTGCAGTAGGCTCCCGTCCCCCACTGGACACAGCAGGAGTGGTCGTATACTGGCCCTACTCACCTGGCCACTGCAGCAGTTCAACATTCAGACAGTTTGTCTCTGAGAGTGGGCTGTGACATGGTGTGAGAAAAGTCATCTGACTGGGTGTTATCTTTTACTATATTGCATTTACATGACAGTAATGTTGTTTTCTAAAATGAGTCAACTGTAAAGACGCTTCATGTTTTAAGTATCTTTCAGCAGTATTGATCATGAGGATGATGACGTTTGGGAGCCAAGCGCCCCCGCCGCCCGTCAAGGTCTTCACCCCCCACTGCCAGATCCACAACACCGACTGCTGTCTCTACTGATGGTTCAAGCTCCACCACTCCACAAAGGCCCCACTCCTCTTCCACTACCCCCACTACAGACCCTGGCTCTCTGCCGGTTCGTCTAAAGGTGAGGGGGCAGGGGGGACCCCTCAGTGTCAACAGAGAAGAGGGAGAAGAAGATGGTAGGGGCACTGGAAACCGCGCTGGTCCCAGCACAACAGAGGGAGATGAAGCTGAGGACAGATTGGTCATTGAAGATTATGTGGAGCCAGTACCACCCAGGTTCAGATCCTGGGGACACTAGTTTCCAGTAGCAACAAGTGTGGGGACAAAAAGCAGAAAAATGCACTGGAAACATGTCACCATGGGCAACATGCTCTTGTACATTTCCCTGGTAATATACATGGGACTGAAATAGGTTCTAGTTGACTAGTGCAGCATCATCGCTCTACCGATTCAAGTTCCCTGCCTCCATTTTCAGTGAAAGGTGTGTCCTCTCCGTCAACCGTACTCTTCATGAGGGACCCACAGAAGGATGAAGAGAATGAAGGGGTCTTCAGGGTTTGATCGTCTCGCTGAGTCCAGACACGTTACATTTCTAATGTATATCTGTTGTCTTTCTTTTTCTTCTAAATAGTTCTTCTTAATGTGGGACCGATACCTTTTAGGCTTATTCCGATGTGTAATAGCAGTGGAATTACCCCATGCGGACACTTTGGAGAGGATGAAATGACACTTGGATGTCCCCTGACACCACCAAAATGTTTGAGAGAGGTTAATATTATATACCTTTTGTTTTTATAGTGACCAATAACTTTTAGGCCTAATTTATGTAAATCAGGTAATTCCAGTGCTATTCCACATTGAATATGCCTAAAAGTTATTGGTCACTATAAAAGCACAATGTGTCCTATGTACTTAAGACACATTTTGGAGAGGTTGAAAGGACACCTGACAGCTCTCACTAAAGAGTATACAGTTCAGGCTGTAGCAATCCCATTATTCCCCCAGAGGTTTCTGACTTGTTGTGGAAGCCCTCTGAAGCCAGAGCGATGGACCTATACACCATCAACAACAGAGAGGCAAAGATCCACCAGATAAGGCAGGAGTTGAGAACAGTTCAAGGAGGTGAGTGAGGAAGAAAGAGCAGCCTTTTCAGAGCTACGTAACATCCTCAGGACCTTTCAGAGAGCCGAGGAGCATAGAAGCCGCCGGAAAGAGGGGGCTGTCTTTTTAGCAAATTCCTTTGGATTCATCTAACAGCTGGTAGAGCAGATGGACAGTGGCCAACTTACCTGCTATGATAAACTATGGATGAGATCGACAACCATCCCCGCACCACGTACAGTTGTAGATGTATTTTTGAGGTTGAAAGATCTTTATACCTCCCAGGTCGGGCTTCATTCCCTTCACCTTCTGCAGAGACTCATCCATAGTCTTCTGGCTGTACTCCTCAAGCTTACTGACGTCCAGTGTTCCTGGGAGGGAGGGGGGAGAGAGAGAGAGGAGAGGAGAGACTGGTCCTATCAAGCTGGCCGACTGGTACTATCTGGCCGACTGGACCTATCTGGCAGGCCGACTGGACCTATCTGGCAGGCCGACTGTTCCTATCTGGCAGGCCGACTGTTCCTATCTGGCAGGCCGACTGTTCCTTTCTGGCAGGCCGACTGTTCCTTTCTGGCAGTCCGACTGTTCCTATCTGGCAGGCCGACTGTTCCTATCTGGCAGGCCGACTGTTCCTTTCTGGCAGGCCGACTGTTCACATCTGGCAGGCCGACTGTTCTCATCTGGCCAGCTGACTAGTCCTTTCAGGCATGTCGACTGGTCCGGCAGACCGGTCTTATCTGGGAACAGCTTGTGACACTCCGTGCGGTAAGACTCCGGCCGCTCCTTCGACTGGCCCAATCCGCCATTCTAGAGCATCTCTGTGCAGATCTGATAGGAGGATGGGAGAGAGAAAGGTATCATAGGTCAATCATGTAATCAATGTTTTTTTTGTCATTTCTGCATTTCTGCTCTGGAGCTCAGTTTTTATATTGAAAAAGTCAAATATAATCTAAGTAAAAATTTATATAACAAAAAAACGATTCATTATACAAACTGCTGTATTAAATATGATATGAAAGCATCTGGTCATTCGTTAGCGATGGGGCGGCAGGGTAGCCTAGTGGTTAGAGCGTTGGACTAGAAACCGGAAGGTTGTGAGTTCAAACGCCCGAGCTGACAAGGTACAAATCTGTCGTTCTGCCCCTGAACAGGCAGTTAACCCACTGTTCCCAGGCCGTCATTAAAAATAAGAATGCGTTCTTAACTGACTTGCCTGGTCAAATAAAGGTATAAAAAAAACATGAACAACACAACCAACTAGACTAGAACAGCAAAACTGAGAAACTAACATTAGCTTTTCACAGATTCACCAAACGTCACACAAAGACATAACATGCAGACAGGTGTACCGTGATGCTTCTGTTGCTGAATGATTGGTCTACAGCAGTGAGAATGATTGGTCTACAGCGGTGGCCACTCTTTGGTTTCTGTTGAAGAGTCCAGGCACACCATCATTTTTGCCCACTGCAGGAAAGAGAAGAGTGATGATGGATAGAGTGTCACACCTTAGAAATTATTTATTTTATTTTGTATTTAACCTTTATTTAACTAGGCAAGTCAGTTAAAACCTCTCTGGGATAGGGGGGATGCTTGCGTCCCACATCCCAAAATGTCCCACGTCCCAAAATGTAGAGCAAAAATTCAAATAAAATACTACAAAAATCAAACTTTCATTAAATCACACACGTAAGATACCAAATTAAAGCTACACTCGTTGTGATTGCAGCCAACATGTCAGATTTCAAAAAGGCTTTTCGGCGAAAGCACAAGATGCTAATATCTGATTATAACACAACAGTAAACAAAGAGAGAAAGCATATTTCAACCCTGCAGACGCTACACAAAATGTAGAAATAAAATATAAATCATGCCTTACTTTTGACGAGCTTCTTTTGTTGGCACTCCAATATGTCCCATAAACATCACAATTGGTCCTTTTGTTAGATTAATTCTGTCGATATATATCCAAAATGTCCATTTATTTGGCGCGTTTGATCCAGAAAAATACCGGTTCCAACTTGCGCAATGTCACTACAAAATATCTCAAAAGTTACCTGTAAGCTTTGCCAAAACATTTCAAACTACTTTTGTAATAGCGCTTTAGGTATTTTTAAATGTTAATAATCAATCAAATTGAATATGGGACAATCTGTGTTCAATATAGGAAGACAACAAACTCACGCTACTTTTCAAGTCATGCTCCTCTCTCAAAAAGTAGACTTCAAATGACACTCATTCAAGATGGCAGTACTTCTTCATTCTACAACGGAATAACCTCATCCAATTTCTAAAGACTGGTGACATCCAGTTGAAGTGGTAGGATCTGCAAACAAGTCCCTTATAAATCTAGTTTCCCAATAAAAAGTCATTGAATAGACAGTGACCTCAAAAAAAAAACATCTGAATGATTTGTCCTCTGGGATTTGCCTGCTACATAAGTTCTCTTGTACTCACAGACATGATTCAAACGGTTTTAGAAACTTCAGAGTGTTTTCCATCCAAATCTACTAATAATATGCATATCTTATATTCTGGGGATGAGTAACAGGAAGTTGAAATTGGGCACGCTATTTATCCAAAAGTGAAAATGCTGCCCTCTATCCCGAAGAAGTTTGAACTAATTCCTGCCGGGACGGGGGCTGGGATTAAAAATGTTAAATAAATATAGGACAAAGCACACATCACTACATAAAGAGAGACCTAAGACAACAACATAGCATGGCAGCAATACATGACAACACAGCACGGTAGCAACACAACATAACAACAACATGGTAGTAACACAACATGGTAGCAGCACAAAACATGGCACGAACATTATTGGGCACAGACAACAGCTCAAAGGGCAAGAAGGTAGAGACAACAATACATCACGCAAAGCAGCCACAACTGTCAGTTAATCACTGTCAGTGAGATTCAGTTTGAGATCTGCATTTGATCTGCATACCTGTGTGTGTGTGTGTGTGTGTGTGTGTGTGTGTGTGTGTGTGTGTGTGTGTGTGTGTGTGTGTGTGTGTGTGTGTGTGTGTGTGTGTGTGTGTGTGTGTGTGTGTGTGTGTGTGTGTGTGTGTGTGTGTGTGTGTGTGTGTGTGTGTGTGTGTGTGTGTGTGTGTGTGTGTGTGTGGATGTGTGGATGTGTGAGTGTGTTTTTGCGTGTATAGGTCTGTATTCTTGTGTGTTTTATAAATGTACTTATCCTCTAAGCTGTCAGAACTGTAGAGCCATCAGTTCATAGTTATTCATGTCATTGTGTTGTGGATATTACAGCCCAGCAAATGCCTGAATGGTTCTCCAGTGCGCCTTTCATTAAAATAAATCCATAGAAAAGCAAGTAGAGAGCAGGAGAGAGAGAGAGAGAGAGAGGATGAGAGCGAAAGGGACAAGGAAAGAGAGAGTGAGTGAGTGAGTGAGTGAGTGAGTGAGTGAGTGAGTGAGTGAGTGAGCGAGCGAGAGAGAAGGTAAGACAAAGGGAGAGAGATGTCGAGGGAAATAGAATAGAGAGACGAAGATAGAGAGACACTGGGAGCAAGAGAGCGGAGAGAGAGAGAGAGAGAGAGAGGAAGGGGGAGTGAGAGAGAAATAGAAAGGGGGAGTGAGAGAGGGAGAAAAGGAGAGAGAAGGTCCAGAAATTAAATGGGTTTTTCTATCAGTGGGAGCTGTCATAAATATTTTAATTGTGTGGTGATAGAAAAGAGCAGAGGAGAGAGAGACAGAGGACTAAGAGAAAAGAGGAGAGAAACAGGAGAGAGAGACAGAGAGGAGAGAGAGGAGAGGACAGAGACAAAGGAGATGAGAGGAGAGGAGAGAGACAGGAGAGGAGAGAGAGAGGAAAGGAGAGAGACAGAGGAGAGGGGAGAGAGAGAAGAGAGAGACAAATGAAATTAGAGGAGAGGAGAGAGACAAAGGAGAGGAGAGACACAGAGCGGGGATTGACTGTGACTTCCATGTCCCCGTCCCTTGCTGGCTTGCCAATGCTTTTGTCTTTAACTTCACTAGGGAATTATTTTCACCTCCGGATGAAAAGCGTGCTCAAAGTAAACTGCCTGCTACTCAGGCCCAGAAGCTAAGATATGCATATAACTGGTAGCATTCGATAGAAAACTCTGAAGTTTCGAAAACCGTTAAAATAATGTCTGTGAGTATAACAGAACGGATTTGGCAGGCGAAAACATGAGAAGAATCCATCCAGGAAGTGGATTTTTTAAATGTTTGTAGTTTTTTATTGATGCCATTACAGTTTCCATTGCCGTAGGACTCAAATTGCACTTCCTATGGCTTACACTAGATTATTCTACATTATTATTACTAGAAATTGTTTCAGGCTTGTATTCTGAAATATTAAAGAGTAAGACCACTCTGAATGAGTGGACCCTACTTTTAGATGAACTAACTTCAAAGTAATGACTTGGGACGTCGGGTTTGATACGAAAGCTTCTTTTAGTAAGAATACTTCTGGCATTCTGGAGCTTTCAGTCAAAAAGCGTAATTCAACACAATCCAATACAATTACATATGCAAATAAATCTAAAGAAATATCTTTAGATACAGCTCAAAGAATAAACTTAAACATTAACTCTGTAACACATTAAAGTTACAACATCCCCCCCCCGATGAACAATTGTGTTCATCTAGATCTCTAGGCAGTATATCAACTGAATAGGTCTCCTCAACAAAGTTCCTGAAACAGTACGAACTGAACATGATCTAACTAAGCCATCTCGGCCTGGAAACAGTTCCTCAATCTTTCCTAGTTTCCAGGTTTGTCTGGGTAGGTTATCTTCTCCAATGAGTACAACGTCACCCGCTTTCAGTGGGGTGGGCTGTGGTGTGTCACAGCGGTGTGCTGACTTTAGATCCAGCAAGTAGTCTCTTCGCCAACTGTTCCAGAAACTTGTCACAAGTCTCTGCCTGTACTTCCATCTGTGTGTCATTTCCCCCTTGTTTAACGTTGGGTGCTGAGTGTCAGCTGGAAATGGCTTTGGAGGCAAAGAGGTTAGTCTTTTACCCACCAGGAAGTGTGCTGGGGTCAGGGGTTGTGGTTTATCCACCTCATTGTGCACAAAGGTCAGAGGCCTAGAATTTAGGATAGCTTCAACCTCTGTCAGGACTGTGCACATCTCTTCAAAATTAAGTGAAGCTCTCCCAAGAACCTTTCGCAGGCATGTTTTTACTGACCTGACGAGTCTTTCCCAGAATCCGCCCCACCAGGCTGCTCGCTCTGCGATGAACCTCCAGGTGATGCCCCTTTCTGAGAAGAACGTCAAGAGTTGGGGCTCTTCGATTGCCTTCCACAGCTCTTTCAAGTCCTGATCAGCTCTCTTGAACATTTTTGCATTGTCTGAGTAGATTACCTTGCATAATCCTCTCCTTGAGATTAATATTTTTAGAGCTAGCAGGAATGTCTCCGTTGACTGATCTGAGACCAGTTCCAATGCACTTCTCTGGTTACAGCACAAGTGAACAGCCCTTCTTTACAGAACCATTTTCTTTCACATAGAGCGGTCCTGCAAAATCCACACCTGTGACTTCGAATGGTGGGGATTCAGTTATTCTGTCTTTTGGTAAAGGCGCAGTGACCTGCTGTCCGGCCCTTGCCTTGAATCTCTTGCCACTGTGCTCTTGATTAGCTGTCTAGCACTCAAGATCCAGTATCGCTCTCTGATTTGTACTAGAATGTCTCTTGCTCCAGAATGCATCACCTTCTCATGGTGGTCCTGTATCAGCATTTCTGAGTATCTGTACTTATTGGGCAGAACCCATGGGTGCTGCTCTCTGAATGTGAAGTTGGACTGTTGCAGTCTTCCTCCTACACTGAGTAGTTTGTGTTCCTCCAGGAAAGGTTTCAGTTCTCTGATTTTACAGTCATTGTTTAGGCTTTTTCCTGCCTTCAGTAGTTTGATCTCCTGTCCGAAACTCTGTTGTTGTGTTACCTTAATCCAGTACTTTTCTACATCGAACAGTTCGTCAGCAGTCAGTTCACCTTGCATCTTTATGGTTGTACGAGCATTGGCTATGAATCTCTTTATCCAGGCGGTGACTCTGAACACTCTTTTCAGTTTGCTGTACCTTTCAAGCTCCAACACAGGTTCAGTGCTGTCTGTGCTGTTTGCTGCGAGTTGTACAGTAACCTGGCAACTGGACTTGAGTTCTATATTCACCTCATCCGGAACCTTGTTATCATCAGTCTCTTCGGACTGATTGGGTGATGTCAGAATCTGGGTCCATTCCACCATAGCTCGCTCTGTGTCAAGTTTTGAACAGTTTGTCCTCTGGTAGGGAGGTCAGCTGGATTAGTTTTCCCTTCAATATGTGACCATGACTCTGGATTGGTCAAGGACTGGATCTCCGTCACTCTGTTCGCAACAAACTGTTTCCATTTCTGAGCTGAGCTGCAAATCCAATGCAGCACGATCATCGAGTCTGTCCACATTTTGATCTGTTTTTCTTCCATTTTCAATGTGGTCATCAAGTTGTTTGCTCCAATCACAGCTCCCATGAGCTCCAGGTGTGGCAGCGTAATTTTCTTAAGTGGGTCTACCCTGGACTGGGATGCGACTAGACTTGTTGTTTCCCTGTCTTGTGACTCACCTTGCAAGTAAGCTACTGCACTGTAAGCCCTTTCACTTTCATCACAGAACACGTGTAGTTTCAGGGTGTGGTTATTCTGTGGCCGCATGTCTGTTCTGTACCACCTTGGTATGGTGAGCTGGTGTAACTGGGGTAGTTCTAAACACCACTGTTGCCATTCTGGTGTCAGATCAGATGGTAATTCTTTGTCCCAGCTGAGTCCCCTCTCCCACTTTTCCTGGAACATGCACTTGATCCTGATGGTGAAGGGAGTTAAGAAACCAAGAGGGTCAAAGATACGTGCAGACGACTGCAGAACACTTCTCTTTGTGTTTTGATTTTGCTTTAGAATGCTCAGTAGCGGCCTGAGCTCAAACACAAGTCATCCGTTTCCGGCCTCCATACTAAACCTAAAACCTTCCGCACTAATCCTTATGTTTCTAGCGTCAACGGGTGGTCAGTTGCTGTACTCTCCTCCCATTTTGTTTTCAATTCAGGAGAATTGGTCATCCATTTGCAGAGCTCCATGCCTGCAATCGACAGCATTCGCTTTGCAGTTGTTGTCACAAGGTAAGCCTCTTCAACATTGCGTGAACTTGCAATGAAGTCATCTACGTAGAGTGACTATCAGTATCTCTACAACTTCTGGTTGTTCTGTTTCATATTGTTACAGGTGCTTCCTGATTGTAGCTGCCAGCAAAAATGGACTTGGAGAAGCCCCAAATACCACTCTTTTCATCCTCAGCACACGCAGCTCCTCTTCATTTTCTCCCCTTGGTGGGCCAGTGAGCCATAGAAATCTCACGGCGTCTCTGTCTCTCTCTGCTAGGGATATCTGCAGGAAAGCTTTCTTGATGTCTGCCATGAATGCGATCTCATGTAGTCTGAACTTTATCAGAACGCTGAGCAGATCCGGATTCAGGTTCGGTCCTGTGAGTAGACAGTCATTGAGAGATGGACAGCCATCTTCATGGGACGAGGCATCAAACACCACTCTCAGTTTTGTTGTCACCTTGTCTTCTCGGAGCACTGCATGGTGAGGTAAGTAGTATTTTACCTTGTCTGCACTTGATGCTTTGTCCTTGGGCATGTCCTCTGTCATATCTTGTTGTAAGTAGTCCTCTACTACTTCATTGTATCTGCTGTACAACGTCACATCCTTCTTCAGTCTTTTCTTCAGACCTTCAAACCGTTTCTTGGCGATTCTATAGTTGTTTTGGAGTTCTGGCATTTCTCGTTTCCATGGCAACTCCACATCCATATCGCCCAACTTTGAAGGTGGTTGTTTCCTCGAACCTTTGTAGAGCCTCGTTTTCCTCTGAGTTCTGTGTTTTCTCGCAGAATGCATGCAGAATGCATGCAGTTGCTTGGAGACTAGTGTGTCTTCAAGTGGGATGAACATGCAGGTTTCCTCGTCGACACTTGACATGGACACGGGTCCCTGCACCGACCATCCAAAGGTGCTCTCTAAAGCAACTAGCGTCTCCGTCAGTCGCTCCACTCTGCCTGATACTATCTGCCAGTAGTAGTCTGCTCCTATCAGGACAGAGATTTCAGGTTCATTGTCATCTCCTGGAAAGTCTGCGAGCTGCAGTCCCCTTTTACTGAGCTCATGCTGAATCCGTTCACCAGGAACCTTCATCACAGCTGTGCACACTTGTGGGGTTTCAATTGCCTCTATCTATATTCTCTGCTGTTTGTCCCAGACATTCAACAAGATGACTTTCACTGTGTTGCATTGGGACGTTGCTGGGGCAGAGGAGCCAAACGTGTGAAGAGTGAGTGCCTCTTGTCTGATTACTGGTAGCTTCAAGCCCTTCACAAGGTGTTCATATATGAAGCTTCTCTGACGGCCTCCATCTAGTAAGCAACGAGCTATCTTCCTGCCCGATGGGCCTTCTACCCATGCCTTTGCCGTTTGTAGCAACACAGTGTTCTGTCCATCTGCTTTCATCTTCACTGAATGGGGAATAACTGAGGAAACAACAGCATCTACAGAAACAGTAAGGGGTTGCACCTCACTCCTCATACTGGTACACACCGCAATGTGATGTCTGCTTCCACATGTTGCACATGACACATCTTTGACTTTACAGAATTTTGCTATGTGTCTCTGTCCTAAACATACAAAGCATCTTCCCATGTTCTTTAGTTTCTCTTTGCGTGTAGCAATATTGTAGTCAGGGCAGTTTTCTGATTTGTGGTCTGCACTGTCACAAAATAGACAGTTTTGCTCCTTCTGGCTGGCTGTATGCAGTGCTGCAGCAGAGGGCATGTTGGGTCTTTTTCATTTCATTGGAGAAGCATGACTTGTTCCATGGTTTGCTCTCTTTCTGTTGGTTGTATGATCGTGTCATTTGTAGTGCTCTCTCCCTGCTCTGAACCTCTTTCTGTCAGGAAACTGATAAACTCAGACACTTTCCATGCATCATCTACTCCCCTCTGACGACTATAGTCAAGAGCTATGTCCTCTGGAATCATCTGTAGTAAGATTGGGCATAGTAGGCTTCCATAGGTTTCTGACACTACGCCCAGTGATTCCAAGCTCCTAATCTGAATTTCACATTCATCATATAGCTGCCTCAATGCATTTAGATCAGAGGATTTCTTCACAGGTGTGATATTCAGCAGCTTTGACATATGAACACTAATCACAAGATCTTTCCTTCCAAATCTGCTCTTGAGTAGAGCGATTGCATCATCATAGTTACTGTCTGTTAACATCAGTCCTGCTACTGCCTTTGCAGCTGGTCCAGTGAGATATGTTTTCAGATAGATAAACTTCTCCTTATTACACAGTGAATCATTGTTGTGAATAGCAGTCTCATACTGGCTCCAAAACGCCTGCCACATACTGACATCTCCATAGAATTTCTCAATAATCAACTTTGGTAGCCTTACTGATTGTCTCTGTGATATGTTTGAGTTAGCGTCACTCACCCAGGCTGGTAGTGGATTGACGTCCTGTTTCTTCATTATCCCTCTTTGTACACGACTCTTCAGCATGATAATGCGCTCTTTATAATCCTCCGTGCATGCAATCTCTGCCTCCAATCCGTCCAATGACGTTAACTGTTGAATTCCACGATCGAGTTCAAACAAACTGTCCTCCTTAGCTGATAACAATTCCAACAATGTACTCAAGTGATCGGTATCCGGATTTGACTGGGATATTTCCACGTCAATCTGATTCAAAATCCGTGTTGTTGCGCCTCGAATGGTACCCCGCTTTCATCTCATTCTTTCTGCTTCATGCCGACGTTCCTCCTCAGCCATTTCAGCCACTTCTTCGTCGCAGCTCATATCTCGGGTTTCGGCACCAAATTTTAGATTAACTAACTTCAAAGTAATGACTCGGGACGTCGGATTTGATACGAAAGCTTCTTTTAGTAAGAATACTTGTTCACGTTACATTTAACAACTTTGTTTTGGTACAGAGCAATGCAGTTAAGATGCTGTTGGAAAGTCAGCCACAATCACCTGCACCTGCACATAATTGGCGCGTTATCTCTCTCATTCCTCTCGCAAGGCATTCTTGAACTTGCAGTCAAAAAGCGTAATTCAACACAACCCAATACAATTACATATGCAAATAAATCTAAAGAAATATCTTTAGATACAGCTCAAAGAATAAACTTAAACATTAACTCTGTAACACATTAAAGTTACAACACCTACAGTGTCCCGGAGGTTTTTCATGCGCGCGACCGAGAGTGCGCCTTTCTTGTTTACCTTTTACCTTTTATATCGACAACGTTATTGTCCGGTTGAAATATCATAGATTATTTAGGCAAAAAAAACTGAGGATTGATTATAAACATCTTTTGAACTTTACTATTTGGATTTTTCATCTGCCTGTTGTGACTGCGTTTGAGCCTGTGGATTACTGAACAAAACGTGCAAACAAAACTAAGATTTTTGGATATAAAGAGGGACTTTATCGAACAAAATGAACATTTATTGAGTAAATGTGAGTGCAACCATATGAAGATCATCAAAGGTAAGTGATTAATTTTATCGCTATTTCTGACTTGTGTAACTCCTCTACTTGGCTGGTAACTGTTTGTAATGATTTGTCTGCTGAGCGCTGTTCTCAGATAATCGCATGGTATGCTTTCGCCGTAAATAATTTTTGAAATCTGACACCGTGGTTGGATTACGCAGAAGTTAATCTTTAAACCGATGTATAACACTTGTATGTTTTATGAACATTTATAATGAGTATTTCTGGTTTTGAATTTGGTGCTCTGCAATTTCACTGGATGTTGGCCAGGTGGGACGTTAGTGTCCCACATACCCCAGAGAGGTAAATCCAACCGCATTATCAGATTTCAAAAAGGCTTTACGGAGAAAGTTTACCATGCAAATATCTGAGGACAGCGCCCCGCATACACCAGCTTTAAAAACGTTTTTCAAACCAGCAGAGGCATCACAAAAATCAGAAATAGCGATAAAATAAATCACTTACCTTTGAAGATCTTCCTTTGTTTGCAATCCCAAGGGTCCCAGCTACACAACAAATGGTTGTTTTGTTCGATAAAGTCCTTCTTTATATCCCCAAAAAGTATGTTAATAAGTTGGTACGTTTAATTCAGTAACCCACCGTTCCACACATTCAACATGCAGACAAAGAAATCCCAAAAGTTACCGGTAAACTTCGTCCAAACAAGTCGAACAACGGTTCTAATCAATCATCAGGTACCCTGATATGTAAATAAACTATACAATTTAAGATGGAATGTAGTATGTTCAATACCGAAGATAAATATCGAAGTGCGCGCACTCATTCAACCGTGCCACAAGACTACAGTCCGAATGAGAGACACCTTGAAAAACTACAGCTACTTGCAATATTTTCAAAAAACAAGCCTGAAACTCTTTCTAAAGACTGTTGACATTTAGTGGAAGCCACAGGAACTGCAATCTGGGAGGAATTCCTTTGAATATCCCATAGACAATCATTGAAATGGCCTGCGACCTCAAAAAACAATCATTCCGGATGGATTCTC
The DNA here is from genome assembly GCF_021184085.1 of Oncorhynchus gorbuscha. Lineage (NCBI taxonomy): Eukaryota > Metazoa > Chordata > Actinopteri > Salmoniformes > Salmonidae > Oncorhynchus > Oncorhynchus gorbuscha. The sequence continues at coordinate 90,616 of NW_025744632.1, forward strand.
CTCGGGTTTTCGCCTTATCAGTTCTGTTATACTCACAGACATTATTTTAACAATTTTAGAAACTTCAGAGGTTTCTATCGAATGCTACCAATTATATGCATATCCAAGCTTCTGGGCCTGAGCAACAGGCAGTTTACTTTGGGCACATCAGTCATCCGAACTTCCGAATACTTCCCCGTAGCCCAAAGAGGTTTTAAACATGCAAAAACCTCAGGCTAATATGTTCGACTTAATCAGTAACTATGCTGTTCCAGGGCAAGGCTGAGTACCCAGTCACTCTCCCCATCCGTATCCTCTCCTAATAGGACTTGAGTGCCTGCCAAAGAGGCCTCTCCTGAAGACACAGGCATGAGTGATTCCCTGAGTGAAGCACCAATCTCCAAGTTCCTTCTAACTCCCGTATGGACTCTGATTTGACACCGGTCTTGCAGATATTTGGTCGTTCAATGTGCCAAGCTTGGGGAGATGGTAAGAGTTGTAAAGTTGTAACTTTTTCAGAGGGAAAAACTAAATTGATTGTCCTCAGCCCCCCCTGTCCTAGAGTCAGACAGTTGTTTGTGGGTTTTACTGGCAACCATTCATCAAAGTTTGGCAAAAGTTGTTCTGGGGGGAGTTGGACCAAACAAAACAAGTCATAGAGGGCTGCTCTTCTCTTTATTGGTACACAATAAAGAGAAGATATGGGGGGGGGAGGCTTTCATCGAATCAGATTAAAGTAACTGGTCACTAATAAAGCCTGTGAATGATATGAAGAACAAATAAGATCAGGTAATCAAAGCAGTCCAAAAACAAGAGAGGCACCAGTTAGTATCTCAAGGACAAAGCATAAACACTAAACTGGCTGAAATTTGTTTTACAAAGTCCTCCCTCAACTGTATTCCCCATTCGCTGGCTATAATACCACCCTATCAGATCATATATTCTCTTTCTGATCACAGTTTCATCTTGATTTACTTGATTCTTATTTACTTGATTTTTCGTTTTAAGAAATAAGAAGGCATCGATCTGCTGGGGATTCAATGAATTAGAATGAAATGAATATGATACAAAGAGCTGAAGGTTTGCCACTGTAAATGTTTAATGAGTTAGCAGGACCCATGAATATTGGTGTGAGCCAGACAGTCACACGCATGCGTTGTCTGTTTAGTGGATTCACACCAAATCATCTTTAGGTCTTCGCTGCAGACAGTTATTCATTCAGATGCCTGTACACAAGTATTAGTGTACTTGAGATTTACCAGTGGTTTATTTAAGGGTGCACTATTTTCCACAGTTCTTTTCCCTACTGAGGCACATGTGCACATGTACACACACACACACACACACACACACACACACACACACACACACACACACACACACACACACACACACACACACACACACACACACACACACACACACACACACACACACACACACACACACACACACACACACACACACACACACACACACACACACACACACACACACACACAGCTCTACCCCTCCCACCAACCACAACAGTTTTTATTCATGTTTACTCTCGGTCCCATGCATCTAGGGTTCTCTTTTTCATTTTCCTTAATTATCTTCCATATTCATGGCTGTGGGCTGGGTGGGAGCTGTGTGTGTGTGTGTAGCCAGCCTCTGCACCCTGCGCACTGCATGGCAATTAGTGTGTTACATAACACATAGCCACACACTCAAACACTCTGCAGAAGGGAGGCTCTCAGACACTCTTCTGCATCTCTCTCTCTCTCTCTCTCTCTCTCTCTCTCTCTCTCTCTGTCCAATATATATATATATCGCTTAGAGACGCTGTAGTTAAGTTGCACCACATTCTCTTTCTGAAGATATGTCTGCACTGTTTTACCCAGTGTATATTTGTTTGTATATGTAGGGCATAGCTTGTTACTAGGGTGGTACTGAGCACGTCATGTTCACTCTTCTTCCCAATGGGCCGCAATAAATACATAAATAAATACAATACATAAATAAATAAATAAATAAATAAATAAATACAATCTCCTGGTCGGCCATGCCTGCAGGCATCCTGTGCTTGTGTGATGGCTGTGAAGGCTCACTTACCCTTTAAGAGAATCCCGATGAGCTCGATGGAGAGACAGGACCAGGGACTAATTTCTTGTGGCTGGATGGTGGGAAGGAGAGGAGAGGGAGGGGGAGAGAGATTGGGAAAATGATGGGGGTAGAGGGAAACGACAACACAGTTAAAAGGGAGGTAGGGAAGAGACAGAGAAGGTGAAGGGTGGTTGAGAGGGAGAGAGAGAGAGAGAGAGAGAGCGAAAGAAAGAGAATGATTGTGTTGAAGAGGGGGAGAGAGAGAATGTTCTGTTATAATCTCCACCCGGCACAGCCAGAAGAGGACTGGCCACCCCACATATGCTCTCTCTAATTCTCTCTTTCTTGCTCTCTCTCGGAGGACCTGAGCCCTAGGACCGTGCCCCAGGACTACCTGACATGATGACTCCTTGCTGTCCCCAGTCCACCTGACTGTGCTGCTGCTCCAGCTTCAACTGTTCTGCCTTATGTTCTGATATAATCTCCACCCGCCACAGCCAGAAGAGGACTGGCCACCCCACATAGCCTGGTTCCTCTCTAGGTTTCTTCCTAGGTTTTGGCCTTTCTAGGGAGTTTTTCCTAGCCACCATTGCTTGCTGTTTGGGGTTTTAGGCTGGGTTTCTGTACAGCACTTTGAGATATCAGCTGATGTACGAAGGGCTATATAAATATATTTGATTTGAGAGAAGATTTTCTCACTCATTCGTTTGTTCCCTTGGTGATCTGAGTCACACGATTGACAGGACGTGGTGCCGTATCCGGAATGTATTAATTTTACACAGAGGTGTGTGTGTGTGTGTTTGTCGAAAGAGAGAGAGCGCTACCGAGGTACTATTGACTAGGAAAGTGGGTTGTAACGACGTTCGTCTGTTGTAAGAAGAGAGTCAGACCGAAATGCAGCGTGTAGGTTACTCATGACTTTTAATGAAAGTATCGTGGTACATGAAATAACTGAAATAAACGAAAACAACAAACGAAACGTGAAACTAATTACAGCCTATCTGGTGAATACTACACAGAGACAGGTACAAACACCCACAAAATACAATGCGAAAGTCAGGCTGTCTAAATACGGTTCTCAATCAGAGACAACGACAAGCACCTGACTCTGATTGAGAATCGCCCCCAGGCAACCAAGCCTAACTAGACACACCCCTAATCATACACAATCCCAATTAATACAAACCCCAATACGAAACCCAACATATAAACCCATGTCACACCCTGGCCTACACAAACATATACCAAAAACACAAAATACAATGACCAAGGCGTGACAGAACCACCCCCCCCCCCTAAGGTGCGGACTCCCGGACGCACCTCAAGAGCATAGGGAGGGTCCGGGTGGGCGTCTGTCCATGGTGGCGGTTTTGGCTCGGGACGTGGACCCCACTCCATTAGTGTCCTAATTCCTCTCCTTCGCGTCCTGGGATAATCCACATTCTCCGCCGACCATGGCCTAATAGTCCTCACCCAGATCCCCACATAACTGAGGAGCAGCTCAGGACAGAGGGGCATCTCAGGACAGAGGGGCATCTCAGGACAGAGGGGCATCTCAGGACAGAGGGGCAGCCCGGGACAGAGGGGCAGCCCGGGACATAGGGGCAGCCCGGGACAGATGCAGCCCAGTACTGAGGGGAAGCCCGGTACTGAGGGGAAGCCCGGTACTGAGGGGAAGCCAAGTACTGAGAGGAAGCCCAGTACTGAGAGGAAGCCCAGTACTGAGAGGAAGCTCAGGCAGGTAGTAGGCTCTGGTAAATCCTGGCTGGCTGGTGGAACTAGAAGAGACCGGTTGTCGAGCAGATCTGGAAGAGACCGGTTGTCGGGCAGATCTGGAAGAGACTGGTTGTCGGGAAGATCTGGAACTTCTGGCGGATCCTGGCAGACTGGCACTTCTGACGGATCCTGGCAGACTGGCGACGCTGGGCCGACTGGCGGCACTGGGCAGACTGGCGGCGCCGGGCAGACTGGGAGCACTGGCCGCGCTGGGCAGACTGGGAGCATTGGGCCGACTGGGAGCACTGGCGGCGCTGGGCAGACTGGGAGCACTGGCGGAGCTGGGCAGACTGGGAGCACTGGCGGAGCTGGGTAGACTGGGAGCACTGGGCAGACTGGGAGCAATGGCCGCGCTGGGCAGACTGGGAGCACTGGCCGCGCTGAGCAGACTGGGAGCACTGGCCGCGCTGGGCAGACTGGGAGCACTGGCCGCGCTGGGCAGACTGGGAGCACTGTCCGCGCTGGGCCGACTGGGAGCACTGGCGGTGCTGGTGGTACTGGATCTAGGACACGCACAGGAAGCCTGGTGCGGGGAGCTGCTACCGGAGGACTGGTGTGTAGAGGTGGCTCTGGATAGACCGGACCGTGCAGGCGCACTGGAGCTCCTGCCCAAGCTTACCTGGCTCGATGCCCACTCTAGCCCGGCCCATAGGAAGGGCTGGTATGTGCCGCAGCTGGCTCTGCACCCGCACTGGAAACACTGTGTGCTCCATAGCATAACACGTTGCATGCCCGGTCTCTCTAGCCCAACGGTGATCACAGGGAGTATGCGCAGGTCTCCTACCTGCCAAAAACACAAAATACAATGACCAAGGCGTGACATGGGTTGTAGAGCATGTAGCTCAGTTGGTAGAGCATGGCGCTTGTAACGCCAGGGTAGTGGGTTCGATCCCCGGGACCACCCATACGTAGAATGTATGCACACATGACTGTAAGTCGCTTTGGATAAAAGCGTCTGCTAAATGGCATATATTATTATTATATTATTATTATATATTATTAATAATAGGAGAGAATCCTGAGGAACACTTTTACGTTCATCTTTATTCTCACCACCTGAGACCTCAAATACTGAGTGCTTCCAAGTGTTTGTGTGTGTATGTGTGCGTACGTATGTGTGTGTATGACCGTGTGTGAGCTGGACGTGTGTGAGAGTGTGTGCCTGTGCACACATACCTTCCTGCTTTAATTTAAACAGGAGATTTGCAGTCAAATGCTCCGTTTCTATTTCGGTTCGATAACTTTGTGAAAATTGGATGCCGGGGTAAAGGATTCGTTATTTTCCAGCCTAGCAGTCCATGGCTCATGATTGGTATTTTCAGTGCTGTTGTATCGCTGTATGTATTATTGTGTTGCCTGTATTGAGTGCAGTGTTGAATGTATTGCTATGGATTGCATACAATGGTGTGTCGTTTGGAATGTATGGTCTGTGTGTGTGTGTGTGTGTGTGTGTGTGTGTGTGTGTGTGTGTGTGTGTGTGTGTGTGTGTGTGTGTGTGTGTGTGTGTGTGTGTGTGTGTGTGTGTGTGTGTGTGTGTGTGTGTGTGTGTGTGTGTGTGTGTGTGTGTGTGTGTGTGTGTGTGTGTGTGTGCGGTGTACATTATGCCTTCTACAGTTGCCTCTGTTAATTAATTTGTATATACGTGTGTGTGTGTGGTGTACATTATGCCTTCTACAGTTGCCTCTGTTAATTAATTTGTATATACGTGTGTGTGTGTGGTGTACATTATACCTTCTACAGTTGCCTCTGTTAATGAATTTGTATATGTGTGTGTGTGTGGTGTACATTATACCTTCTACAGTTGCCTCTGTTAATGAATTTGTATATGTGTGTGTGTGATTCCTTTATTGACTGTGCAGGTTATGCATTTAGCTGATCTGGTCCAAACTACACCCTGGTCCAAACTGCATGCCCTCTTTCTGAAATCTTCCCCCCACCCACCTCCTCTCCACCTCTCCATCTCCTCCTCCTCTCCTCCTTTCATCCCAGTCGCCAGGAAATGATTGCGTTCCCCATAAAGGGTGCGGGCACCAAAGCCAAAGCGGTGGTTGGGAACAACAAAGGCAAAGCGGGGAACAGAGAGGAGGACCATGTCGCCTTTGGCTGCCTCACTGAACGCCCTCTCTCTTCCTCTCTCTCTCTCTCTCTCTTCCTCTCTCTCTCTCTCTCCCTCTCTCTCTCTCTCTTCCTCTCTCTCCCTCTCTCTCTCTCTCTCTCTCTCTCTCTCTCTCTCTCTCTCTCTCTCTCTCTCTCTCCCTCTCTCTCGCCATCTCTTCAGGCTTAAGATAATGTAATACAAAGTGATGTGCCCTCCTCCCCTTTCTCCTTATCCCCCTCTCATTCTCTCTCTTCTCTTGCTTTAATGTTTTCATTTACTGCTTTGGTTTAAGTCAACTCTCACACTCTTTGACCTAGAAGAAGAGAAGAATAAGCAACTTGAAACTTTTCCTTAATGGATTTGTTGCCTTCTGAAAGGGGTTTGAAGCCTGATATCAACGGCCAATCAGAACGGTTATTAAAACCTGTTGGGGATAGGGCTGTCTACTGCCCCCGCTGGAGTAATTGCGTGCCCATAGTAAACATATTTTTGTTTTTGTCAAAAGTTGCTAATATATGCAAATAAAAAATATTATTGAATAGAAAACACTCTAAAGTTTCTAAAACCGTTTAAATTATGTCTGTATGTAAAGCAGAACTCTCAGGGCAGTCATTCTCCCAAACTCTCTCTTGTCATCGGAAAAGTTGGCCCAACTTTGACGTCATCGCTCCCACCCTTGCCAAGCACTTACAGGTCTGGGAACAGTCTCTCTGTCTTCAGCGCGATCTCAGCTTTCAATGGGGCTTCTCATTGTGAGAATCCCGCGCTCACGAGAGTTTTGGCGGGCCGAAACCTTTCGGTCATGCGAAAAAACAGGTCACTTTTATGCACGCTCTGCTCCGGTCCTGTCTTTTTTCCAAGATCGATTATACAATGCATGCGTTTCTGTTCGTCCTCACGATTGCTGTACACCTTTATAACATGTTAAAGCTTGATTATGAACTTAGATTGATAAGTTTAGTCGACATATAATATGTAAGTTTGACGTTTTGGTGCGCATCCACTTGACTTTTGGCTACATTTCAACCAAAATGTGTCGTGTTTGAGAACCGAAAGACACAGACTGCAAAACTAAATGCTGTTTTTGGTAAGTATAATTCCTTCCAGGTCTTCTGATGGAAGAACAGCAAAGGTAAGGGAATATTTATGTGGTAAATTTGGGTTTTGTGGACTCCCAGATAGAGGAGCCATAATGCTACTTTTTGAGCGCCGACTCATAGTATAGCCTAGTGAACGAAACCTGTAACGTTAAAAATAAATGTAACACAGCGATTGCATTCAGAAGAAGTGTATCTAACTATATATATGTAGAACATGCATATTTAGTCAAAGTTTATGATGTGTATTCCTTGTTAGCTGACGTTATCTGCCGGAGCTATCGTCATTTCTCAGGACATTTGAGTAGCATTTTTTGAACGATGCATCATTGTAAACAGAGATTTATGGATATATATAGCATATTATTGAAAAAAACATAAACATACTGTGTAACATGTTATATTACTGTCATCTGATGAAGATTTCAAAAGGTTAGTGCATTATTTTTCTTTTAATCCTGCGTTTGTTGATTGCATATTTTTTTCAACTTGGCTATGCAAATTAGCTGTGTCTTCGGTGGTGGTTTGACATAAATATGTGCTATGTTTCCGCCGTAAAACATTTTAGAAATCTGACTTGCTGGGTAGATAAACAAGGTGTTTATCTTTCATTTGAGCCATTGGACTTGTTAATGTGTGGAGGTTAAATATTTTTAGGAATATTTTTGCGTTCCATGCGCCACCTTCCAGCTGAACGTGGGGTGGGGGGTGTTCCAAAATTGGAACCCTAGTCCCCTTCTGGTTAATAACAGTTGTGCATCATTATATTTCTATTACAGTGAATGTTTTATACCCCCGGTCGGGTTGATGAATAAAGAGGGTAATTTCAGCATAGGAAATGCAAATAAATCCTTATAGTGATTTGGAAAGAGCCTTTTCATTTAACACGCATATTATTCAATCTGTTTTTGATTTCAGATGAGCAGACTTATCTAACTGAAATCAAATCATCAACAGCCACACAGTTTCAGGAGGGCTGAAGAGACTAACAGCCACACAGTTTCAGGAGGGCTGAAGAGACTAACAGCCACACAGTTTCAGGATTGAGAGTGTCCTTTCACACTGTCTCTAATCAAATTGACAAGGTGCTTCCCTCCACAAGGACAAACTCTCCTCCGTCCTCAGCGGCAAATTCAGTTTTGTGGCCTAATTGCTTTGCCTCCCTCCCACCCTTCCTCCCTCCCTCCGTCACTCTGTCTTGCTCTTTGTCTCTCTCTCTCTCTCGCTCTCTCGCTCTCTCTCTCCCACACTTTCTCTGTCTCCCTCCCTCAGTCCCTCTCTCTCTCTCTTCCTCTTTTCCTCCCACTCGCTCTCTCAGCTGGTGAAAGAAACACTTCTCCCCTTTTGAGATCAAAGTCAGTCTCGCCACGATTAACGAGAAAATGGAGAAGAAAGATGAAATATTAGGACCTGTTATTTCAACGAGAAATAGAAATGGAACCCACTGACACTTTCATTGAACCCAACTGTCCCATAATGCTTTTTATTCTCGCTGTCTCAGCCATGACCAATCAAATGTCATAAGCTCTTATAACCTTCATTGACAGCAGTCTGACTAATGGTTATGACAAGCAAGGAGTTAGCTTAGCTTGCTAGCTAGCCGATAAGAGTCAGCTAGCATATAGTTACATATTGCTACAGAAATAACACTAAACTTCTTATTGCAATGCTTACAGCAGTGTTATAACAGCTTATTATGGTCTGTTATGATATGCTAGTAACACGGGGAATCATATTGTTCTGATACTGAGGTGTTGCCAGGACAATCAAACCCCCTCCATTAGCTCTGGGGTGGTGATGATTGATGTTTGTGTTTGTTGTTTGTGCGATGTGATTTTTTGGCATGCAATGCTGCGGCTCATCTAAGAACTCACATTAATAACAGTGTCATTTAGATTAATGGGCTTTGCACTGCGCCACCATCGCCCCTTGTTTCCTTAGCAGCTGTTTTTGGAAAACTGAAAAGTGGATCGCGCAGACACAGTCTCATCTGAATAGAGCTCACTATTTGGAGGAGTTTCTCGACTATTGCGAGAAAATAAGAGGACGAGTCTCAAGAGATGATCTGTGAATCCCCAAGTAAACACACATCAAGGCTAGGAGTAGGAGCTAGGAGTAGGAGCTAGGAGTAGGGTACATGGGCCCTGAATGTACTGTAAGGAGCGCTCACATATGGGACTTTGCATAGGTGTTTTAATCATGTTTGTTGTGTAAGACTACAAACTAAGAGTTGTTTTTGATGTACTATATGTTAAAGATGATTGGAATTATATTTCATTAGCATTTCAAAACAACTTGCAACCAAGTTATGATGTTTGTCCTTCCCCAGGGCATCCTGGGGAAGGATTGACTCTTGGGAAGAAGAAATATAAGATGCAAAGCAAAACAGACTATTTTCGGCCATTTTAGGTCAGTCATGTCTTCCGAGGCTTCACTTACAGAAGCTTCCCTTCAAATAGGCAACAAGCGGTGGACTCTTCGCCAGCCGTTTATTTTCAATGTATTTGCTGGGAAGCTGGGAAGCTGAAGGGATGTGCAAAATAACGTCTCTTACGCAGACCACTATTTGTCCCGCCAAGCCGCCACAGACCTTCTTAGAACCCATCAGTGACTTTAAGATACTGAATGATACTGAATGACTCAGCAGCCAGAATGTCAAGCACTGCGCTGCAGAGCTCATGTAGGATAAAAAAAGCTTGCTAAAAAAAATTACTAGACAGGGAAATTAGAACGAAAAGGAGAGTCTGTGTGTTTGTGCTCTCTGGGGAGTTGTTACTGACTGGCTGGGATGCTGGCAGTTCTCTGGGGAGTGGTTACTGACTGGCTGGGATGCTGGCAGTTCTCTGGGGAGTTGTTACTGACTGGCTCAGATGCTGGCAATTATCTGAGGAGTGGTTACTGACTGGCTGGGATGCTGGCAGTTCTCTGGGGAGTGGTTACCTACTGGCTGGGATGCTGGCAGTTCTCTGGGGAGTGGTTACTGGCTGGCAGTTCTCTGGGGAGTGGTTACTGACTGGCTGGGATGCTGGCAGTTCTCTGGGGAGTTGTTACTGATTGACTGGGATGCTGGCAGTTCTCTGAGGAGTTGTTGCTGACTGGCTGGGATGCTGGCAGTTCTCTGGGTAGTTGTTGCTGACTGGCTGGGATGCTGGCAGTTCTCTGGGGAGTGGTTACTGATTAACTGGGATGCTGGCAGTTCTCTGAGGAGTGGTTACTGACTGGCTGGGATGCTGGCAGTTCTCTGGAGAGTGGTTACTGGCTGGCAGTTCTCGGGGGAGTGGTTACTGACTGGCTGGGATGCTGGCAGTTCTCTGGGGAGTAGTTACTGACTGGCTGGGATGCTGGCAGTTCTCTGGGGAGTGGTTACTGATTGGCTGGGATGCTGGCAGTTCTCTGGGGAGTTGTTACTGATTGGCTGGGATGCTGGCAGTTCTCTGGGGAGTTGTTACTGATTGACTGGGATGCTCGCAGTTCTCTGGGGAGTTGTTACTGACTGGCTGGGATGCTGGCAGTTCTCTGGGGAGTTATTACTAACTTGGATGCTGGCAGTTCTCTAGGGAGTTGTTACTGATTAACTGGGATGCTGGCAGTTCTCTGGGGTGTTGTTACTGACTGTCTGAGATGCTGGCAGTTCTCTGGAGAGTTATTACTGACTGGGATGCTGGCAGTTCTCTGGGGAGTTGTTACTGATTGACTGGGATGCTGGCAGTTCTCTGGGGAGTTGTTACTGACTGGCTGGGATGCTGGCAGTTCTCGGGGGAGTGGTTACTGATTGACTGGGATGCTGGCAGTTCTCTGGGGAGTTGTTACTGATTGACTGGGATGCTGGCAGTTCTCCGGGGAGTTGTTACTGACTGGCTGGGATGCTGGCAGTTCTCTGGGGAGTTGTTACTGATTGACTGGGATGCTGGCAGTTCTCTGGGGAGTTGTTGCTGACTGGCTGGGATGCTGGCAGTTCTCTGGGTAGTTGTTGCTGACTGGCTGGGATGCTGGCAGTTCTCTGGGGAGTTGTTACTGACAGGCTGGGATGCTGGCAGTCCTCTGGGGAGTGGTAACTGATTGGCTGGGATGCTGGCAGTTCTCTGGGATGTTGTTACTGACTGGCTGGGATGCTGGCAGTTCTCTAGGGAGTTGTTACTGATTAACTGGGATGCTGGCAGTTAACTGGGGAGATGTTACTGACTGGCTGGGATGCTGGCAGTTCTCTAGGGAGTTGTTACTGATTAACTGGAATGCTGGCAGTTAACTGGGGAGATGTTACTGACTGGCTGGGATGCTGGCAGTTCTCTGGAGAGTTATTACTGACTGGGATGCTGGCAGTTCTCTGGAGAGTGGTTACTGACTGGCTGGGATGCTGGCAGTTCTCTAGGGAGTTGTTACTGATTGACTGGGATGCTCGCAGTTCTCTGGGGAGTTGTTACTGACTCGCTGGGATGCTGGCAGTTCTCTGGGGAATTATTACTGACTGGCTGGGATGCTGGCAGTTCTCTGTGGAGTTGTTACTGATTAACTGGGATGCTGGCAGTTCTCTGGGGAGTTGTTACTGACTGGCTGGGATGCTGGCAGTTCTCTGGGGAGTGGTTACTGACTGGCTGGGATGCTGGCAGTTCTCTGTGGAGTGGTTAATGACTGGCTGGGGTGCTGGCAGTTCTCTGGGGAGTGGTTACTGATTAACTGGGATGCTGGCAGTTCTCTAGGGAGTTGTTACTGACTGGCTGGGATGCTGGTAGTTCTCTGATGAGTGGTTACTGACTGGATGGGATGCTGGCAGTTCTCTGGGGAGTGGTTACTGGCTGGCAGTTCTCTGGGGAGTGGTTACTGACTGGCTGGGATGCTGGCAGTTCTCTGGGGAGTAGTTACTGACTGGCTGGGATGCTGGCAGTTCTCTGGGGAGTGGTTACTGATAGGCTGGGATGCTGGCAGTTCTCTGGGGAGTTGTTACTGATTGGCTGGGATGCTGGCAGTTCTCTGGGGAGTTGTTACTGATTGACTGGGATGCTGGCAGTTCTCTGGGGAGTTGTTACTGACTGGCTGGGATGCTGGCAGTTCTCGGGGAGTGGTTACTGATTGACTGGGATGCTGGCAGTTCTCTGGGGAGTTGTTACTGATTGACTGGGATGCTGGCAGTTCTCTGGGGAGTTGTTACTGACTTGCTGGGATGCTGGCAGTTCTTTGGGGAGTTGTTACTGATTGACTGGGATGCTGGCAGTTCTCTGGGGAGTTGTTGCTGACTGGCTGGGATGCTGGCAGTTCTCTGGGTAGTTGTTGCTGACTGGCTGGGATGCTGGCAGTTCTCTGGGGAGTTGTTACTGACTGGCTGGGATGCTGGCAGTTCTCTGGGGAGTGGTAACTGATTGGCTGGGATGCTGGCAGTTATCTGGGAAGTTGTCACCGACTGGCTGGGATGCTGGCAGTTCTCTAGGGAGTTGTTACTGATTAACTGGGATGCTGGCAGTTAACTGGGGAGATGTTACTGACTGGCTGGGATGCTGGCAGTTCTCTAGGGAGTTGTTACTGATTAACTGGAATGCTGGCAGTTAACTGGGGAGATGTTACTGACTGGCTGGGATGCTGGCAGTTCTCTGGAGAGTTATTACTGACTGGGATGCTGGCAGTTCTCTGGGGAGTTGTTACTGATTTACTGGGATGCTGTCTTAATATCAGACAATAAGAATTTTATTAGCTGTTCAATACTCCTCCTTCCCTTAGCCCAGCCTCACTGGTAAACAAGTTAGTTATCATTGTTTTAGTTCACAATGGAGCCTCTAGTTCCACTCTTCATACCCCTGCTACCTCCTTTGTCCCACCTCCCACACATGCGGTGACCTCACCCATTACAACCAGCACGTCCAGAGATACAACCTCTCTCATCATCACCCAGTGCCTGGGCTTACCTCCGCTGTACCCGCATCCCACCATACCCCTGTCTGCGCATTATGCCCTGAATATATTCTACCATGCCCAGAAACCTGCTCCTTTTATTCTCTGCCCCCAACGCTCTAGGCGACCAGTTTTGATAGCCTTTAGCCGCACCCTCATACTACTCCTTCTCTGTTCCGCGGATGATGTGGAGGCAAACCCAGGCCCTGCATGCCCCCAGGCACCCTCATTTGTTGACTTCTGTGATCGAAAAAAGCCTTGGTGTCATGCATGTCAACATCAGAAGCCTCCTCCCTAAGTTTGTTTTACTCACTGCTTTAGCACACTCTGCTAACCCTGATGTCCTTGCCGTGTCTGAATCCAGCTCAGGAAGGCCACCAAAAATTCAGAGATTTCCATACCCAACTATAACATCTTCCGTCAAGATAGAACTGCCAAAGGGGGAGGAGTTGCAGTCTACTGCAGAGATAGCCTGCAAAGTAATGTCATACTTTCCAGGTCCATACCCAAACAGTTCGAACTACTAATTTTGAAAATTACTCTCTCCAGAAATAAGTCTCTCACTGTTGCCGCCTGCTACCGACCACCCTCAGCTCCCAGCTGTGCCCTGGACACCATTTGTGAATTGATCGCCCCCCCATCTAGCTTCAGAGTTTGTTCTGTTAGGTGACCTAAACTGGGATATGCTTAACACCCCGGCAGTCCTACAATCTAAGCTAGATGCCCTCAATCTCACTCAAATCATCAAGGAACCCACCAGGTACAACCCTAACTGTAAACAAGGGCACCCTCATAGAGGGCCAACTGGCCCTCCAAATACACCTCCGCTGTCTTCAACCAGGATCTCAGCGATCACTGCCTCATTGCCTGTATCCGCCAAGGAGCCGCAGTCAAACGACCACCCCTCATCACTGTCAAACGCTCCCTAAAACACTTCTGTGAGCAGGCCTTTCTAATCGACATGGCCCGGGTATCCTGGAAGGACATTGACCTCATCCCGTCAGTTGAGTATGCCTGGTCATTCTTTAAAAGTAACTTCCTCACCATTTTAGATAAGCATGCTGCATTCAAAAAATGCAGAACCAAGAACAGATACAGCCCTTGGTTCACTCCAGACCTGACTGCCCTCGACCAGCACAAAAACATCCTGTGGCGGACTGCAATAGCATCGAATAGTCCCCGTGATATGCAACTGTTCAGGGAAGTCAGGAACCAATACACGCAGTCAGTCAGGAAAGCGATGGCCAGCTTCTTCAGGCAGAAGTTTGCATCCTGTAGCTCCAACTCCAAAAAGTTCTGGGACACTGTGAAGTCCATGGAGAACAAGAGCACCTCCTCCCAGCTGCCACTGCACTGAGGCTAGGTAACACGGTCTCCACCGATAAATCCATGATTATCGAAAACTTCAATAAGCATTTCTCAACGGCTGGCCATGCCTTCCGCCTGGCTACTCCAACCTCGGCCAACAGCTCCGCCCCCCCCCGCAGCTCCTCACCCAAGCCTCTCCAGGTTCTCCTTTACCCAAATCCAGATAGCAGATGTTCTGAAAGAGCTGCAAAACCTGGACCCGTACAAATCAGCTGGGCTTTATAATCTGGACCCTCTATTTCTGAAACTATCCGCCATTGTCGCAACCCCTATTACCAGCCTGTTCAACCTCTCTTTCATATCGTCTGAGATCCCCAAGGATTGAAAGCTGCCGCAGTCATCCCCCTCTTCAAAAGGGGAGACACCCTGGACCCAAACTGTTATAGACCTATATCCATCCTGCCCTGCGTATCTAAGGTCTTCGAAAGCCAAGTCAACAAACAGGTCACTGACCATCTCGAATCCCACCGTACCTTCTCCACTGTGCAATCTGGTTTCCGAGCCGGTCACGGGTGCACCTCAGCCACACTCAAGGTACTAAACGATATCATAACCGCCATCGATAAAAGACAGTACTGTGCAGCCGTCTTCATCGACCTTGCCAAGGCTTTCGACTCTGTCAATCACCATATTCTTATCGGCAGACTCAGTAGCCTCGGTTTTTCGGATGACTGCCTTGCCTGGTTCACCAATTACTTTCCAGACAGAGTTCAGTGTGTCAAATCGGAGGGCATGCTGTCCGGTCCTCTGGCAGTCTCTATGGGGGTGCCACAGGGTTCAATTCTCGGGCCGACTCTTTTCTCTGTATATATCAATGATGTTGCTCTTGCTGCGGGCGATTCCCTGATCCACCTCTATGCAGACGACACCATTCTATATACTTTCGGCCCGTCATTGGACACTGTGCTATCTAACCTTCAAACGAGCTTCAATGCCATACAGCACTCCTTCTGTGGCCTCCAACTGCTCTTAAACGCTAGTAAAACCAAATGCATGCTTTTCAACCGATCGTTGCCTGCACCCGCATGCCCGACTAGCATCACCACACTGGATGGTTCCGACCTTGAATATGTGGACATCTATAAGTACCTAGGTGTCTGGCTAGACTGCAAACTCTCCTTCCAGACTCATATCAAACATCTCCAATCGAAAATCAAATCAAGAGTCGGCTTTCTATTCCGCAACAAAGCCTCCTTCACTCACGGCGCCAAGCTTACCCTAGTAAAACTGATCCGATCCTGGACTTCGGCGATGTCATCTACAAAATGTCTTCCAACACTCTACTCAGCAAACTGGATGCAGTCTATCACAGTGCCATCCGTTTTGTCACTAAAGCACCTTATACCACCCACCACTGCGACTTGTATGCTCTAGTCGGCTGGCCCTCGCTACATATTCATCGCCAGACCCACTGGCTCCAGGTCATCTACAAGTCCATGCTAGGTAAAGCTCCGCCTTATCTCAGTTCACTGGTCACGATGGCAACACCCATCCGTAGCACGCGCTCCAGCAGGTGTATCTCACTGATCATCCCTAAAGCCACCACCTCATTTGGCCGCCTTTCGTTCCAGTACTCTGCTGCCTGTGACTGGAACGAACTGCAAAAATCGCTGAAGTTGGAGACTTTTATCTCCCTCACCAACTTCAAACATCAGCTATCTGAGCAGCTAAACGATCGCTGCAGCTGTACATAGTCTATTGGTAAATAGCCCACCCATTTTCACCTACCTCATTCCCATACTGTTTTTATACTGTTTTTATTTATTTACTTTTCTGCTCTTTTGCACACCAATATCTCTACCTGTATATGACCATCTGATCATTTATCACTCCAGTGTTAATCTGCAAAATTGTAATTATTCGCCTACCTCCTCATGCCTTTTGCACACATTGTATATTAAAGACTCCCCTTTTTTTCTACTGTGTTATGGACTTGTTAATTGTTTACTACATGTGTAACTCTGTGTTGTCTGTTCACACTGCTATGCTTTATCTTGGCCAGGTCGCAGTTGCAAATGAGAACCTGTTCTCAACTAGCCTACCTGGTTAAATAAAGGTGAAATAAAAAAATATATTTAAAAAAAACTGAATGTAAACCTGAATGTAAACCTGAATGTAAACCTGAATGTAAACCTGAATGTAAACCTGAATGTAAACCTGAATGTAAACCTGAACACTGGGGCCAGATTTCTAATCAGCAGCCACATTTGATGGCGTCTTTTTATGACTATGAGGGGGGTCCTCATTACTATGGCAGGCTTGGGAAGGGTGGTGTTCCTTTTGGGTGTGGGGCCTACTGGGTGGTACACCTCATGCCGAAGTCAATCCCACTTGCAATTAGGGAGGCTGACTTATTGCCTGTGTGTGCTGAACCGCTCCAAGACCCTGGAGTCCCAGCGCTGCAGTGTGGTGTCTCTCTATGTCGTCATCCTCCGCACTGGCGCAAAGGTGGTCTGTGTGTGTGTGTGTGTGTGTGTGTGTGTGTGTGTGTGTGTGTGTGTGTGTGTGTGTGTGTGTGTGTGTGTGTGTGTGTGTGTGTGTGTGTGTGTGTGTGTGTGTGTGTGTGTGTGTGTGTGTGTGTGTGTGTGTGTGTGCGTGTGTGTGTGTGTCTGTGTGTGGGTCTGTGTTACAGCAGCTCTAAGGCACCATTAGCCTGTACAGGATAGTGTGTGTGTTTGCACACGTTACTCCTATGTCTCAGCATAGCAAAAAGCAGCTGTGTGTACATCTGCAGTCACAAACCCCTAAGCTTCACCTCAAGTTCCATTTTCAGCGGTGTCCATTTTGAATTATTCATCAGCATCTGTTGCCCTTCACACCACTGACAGATCAGATATGCCGAGGGAAGGCACAACAGCTTTAATCTATCTGGGATTTAACTGTGACCCTCTAGCATCGTCCCAAAGGTCTTTCCAGTTCCCATCTCTACTCAGATCCATCATCCCTGTGCATGTCAGGTTTTACCTGTTAAACTGTTTAGACTACATCCTCTTAGAAGGGATCACATGGATCAGGTGTAGTGTCACCAATGGTAATCGTGCCAATTTCCTACTTCCTGGTGCCGAGAGATGTCGGATGTCATCGAACCTGGTTTTTATCTCTGAGAGCGGCTTTGACTCGTCATCGACTGCAGTGCTGATTATTGAGTGACTCTAAATAACTCTAACTACCGTTTCCTCGTGCTCCCTTGATAATGAGCAGCACTTTTAGAGAAGGGGGGCTCTCGCTCGTTAGCTTCGATGGAGGGCTCGATGGCCTTTTAAGCGGCAGAGTGGGCCACAAGTCAGAGGCATGGCGGGATGCGGTGGGGTGGCATTATAGGGGGAATGATGGATGCTAGGAGGTGGGTCACTGAGAGACCAGGAGTTGTGTCAAGGGCACTGTAGCTCTGGGTGTGTGTGAATGGAGGGGGGGTTACTGTGTGTACTGACTGTGTTCTACTGTGTGAGTAACTTCCTCCTCTGTCTGTCAGGATATCTGGGGTACAAGGGGACAGGGAGTTAAGCAGCGTTTGCGAGGGCCCAGAGGCTAAAAGTGCCTGACAGACAAATCAAAGTCCCTAGTTTTTACTGCTTCACAGTTCTCCTTTCATAACCACTACTAGGAGTTCTCTTCAGCAGAGTGTCAGAACCTCAGTCAAGAAAAAGTCACTCCCTTTCAAAAAACAGGTAGGCGGTGTGTGTGTGTGTGTGTGTGTGTGTGTGTGTGTGTGTGTGTGTGTGTGTGTGTGTGTGTGTGTGTGTGTGTGTGTGTGTGTGTGTGTGTGTGTGTGTGTGTGTGTGTGTGTGTGTGTGTGTGTGTGTGTGTGTGTGTGTGTGTGTGTGTGTGTGTGTGTGTGTGTGTTTTCACTGCAGATACTGAGTGTGCCTGTGACAGTAATGATGTGCTGCTCTCAAATTGACAGACACATATAGGGTGAGAGAGCGAGAGAAACCAAGAGAGAAAGAGAGAAACTAAGAGAGAAATAGATAGAGAGAGAGAGAGAGAGAGAGAGAGAGAGAGAGAGAGAGAGAGAGAGAGAGAGAGAGAGAGAGAGAGAGAGAGAGATGGGAGAGAGATGGGAGAGAGAGAGAAACATAGAGAGAGTTAGGCAGAGAAAGAGATCATATCCTTTCTGTCATGAACCCGAACAACAATGGACAATAGAAAGCAATAGATCAGAAGGTCTGCCTCTCTCTTGTTCCGGCCGGAGGGAACTTCATGTCGTAAAACACCTGGAGTCAGCCGGGTCACACCTGGTGAGAAAATGAGATCACCCTCTTAAAACTCCTCACTGTCGCTACCCGGACGAATCATTTACCCAACCAATCCAGACCTAGGTAGATTTTTTTATATTTTGTAGTTTATTATAAAATACCAACTTTTCAAATACTCAAGTTAGTCGAATATATTTTATATAGTTTCCACTAAAAAAGCAACTATTTTCTATGATATTCAAATAACAGTAAAAAAAACGAATAATATTTGAACGTATTTTGACTACCTCAGAAAACCAAATATTTGGTATTTTAATACAAGTTATTGGAAAACAAAAAACTGTCCCAATAATGATTTTCTTTTACTTTCTTTTATTTACTTTTTTGCAAATTACTAATATCACCAGGAATTCAGCAAAAAATGTATTTAATTAAATATGTTCCCAGGTATTCCCATGAATAGAAATGAGACGTGTGAACATGTCGCAATGTAATTCAAGGTATGAGATGATTGTTATTCTCAAATACAGTCTCTTTTTAGGTTTAGTTGTGGTCAATTTACACTGTACAAATGATTGTAATTATGTTCCGGTCCCCCAACCATCCACACAAACAACAAAAACATCTGCAGCTGAATCTAGTTGCCTACCCCTGGTACAGTGTGTGTTTGTAACAAGAACACTTGCCCTCAGATGGACAAAGAGGTTTGAATTTGTTTTTGTTAAGTATCCCACTTTCTGTTTGCAATGTGGAATTGGCTTTGAATTACTCTGCAGTATTTTCTGGTATCATAAAATCAATTGTGGCATTTCAACCTTTTCAGTGGCATGTTCAAAGAGCAGTACAGTAGTTGATCGTCATGACTTAATTATACTTATCTGTATAAAATATCATTGGTTAATTGGTTTTACTTGATTATGTAGACCTGAGGCAATGGAGAATTGACATTTACAGAATGCTTAGATAAAAATGAATTGTGTAGATCTAATATGATTGTCAGATAGATTGGAATAGCATAGCATATTGTGTGTGCTCTATTCCTTCTGTTTCTATCTTCAACATGCAGTTCCAGAAACAGCCCTGCCATTAGTTGAAGGCAGCCAATCCAATATTTTCAGAAAAGTAGTATTAAAATGTTTTAGTAGTATTTTTTTGTGATCTGTACTTTCCTCCCAGAAATATAGTCACCTTGCACAAAGCATAGTTAAAACTACTTAACTTAACCAACCACAAGCCATTAATGAGAAATCCATACACTCTCCTTCTTGGACAGTGAAGCTAAAACTTAACATTTGGTACAGAATGTACAGAATGTCACCTTTAATTTGGTTTGTTGCCTCCTGAAACATTTGATCTCAAATCCAAAATGCTGATTATAGAGCCAAATGTACAGTTTTTGTACATCTCATTTGTCACATGTACCGAATACAACAGGTGTAGGTAAACCTTACCGTGAAAGCCCTTAACCAACAATGCAGTTTTAAGAAAATAGAGTTAAGAAAAGGCGATAAAATATCAATAACGAGGCCACGGAAGGGGGTACCGTGTCAATATGCAGGGGTACATGTTAGTTGAGGTAACAGAGGTAATATGTACAGTACATGTAGGTAGTGGTAAAGTGACTAAGCATAGAAAATAAACAGCAAATAGCAGCAGCGTAAAAAGGGGGGGTGTCAATGTAAATAGTCCGGGTGGCCATTTGATTAACTGTTCAGCAGTCTTATGGCTTGGGGGGTTGAAGCAGTTAAGGAGCCTTTTGGGCCTAGACTTTGTGCTCTGGTATCGCTTGCCGTGCATGTAGCAGAGAGAACAGTCTATGACAAGGGTGGCTGCAGTCTTTAGCTACTTTAGCTTCCTCTGACACCGCTTGGTAGATAGGTCCTAGATGGCAGGAAGCTTGGCCCCAGTGATGTACTGGGCCGTACGCACTACCCTCTGTAGCGCCTTGTGGTCGGATAGGCATTGCAGTTGCTATACCAGGCGGTGATGTAACCAGTCAGGATGCTCTTGATGGTGCAGCTGTATGACTTTTTGAGGATCTGAGGACCCATGCCAAATCTTTTCAGTCTCCCGAGGGGGAATAGGCATTGTCGTGCCTCCTCACAACTGTCTTGGTGTGTTTGAACCATGGTAGTTTGTTGGTGATGTGGACTCCAAGGAACTTGAAGCTCTCGACCTGCTCCAATACAGCCCCCTTGATGAGAATGGGGGCGTGCTCGGCACTCCTTTTCCTGTAGCCCACGATCATCTCCTTTGTCTTGATCACATTGCGGGAGAGGTTGTTGTCTGACATCCTCCCTATAGGCTGTCTCATCATTCTCGGTGATCAGGACTACCACTCTTGTGTCATCGGCAAACTTAATGATGGTGTTGGAGTCGTGCATTGCCATGCAGTCTTGGGTGAACAGGGAGTACAAGGGGGGACTAAGCACACACCCCTGAGGGGCCCTCGTGTTGAGGATCAGCGTGGCAGATGCCTGTCAGGAAGTCCAGGATCCAGTTACAGAGGGAGGTGTTTAGTCCCAGGGTCCTTAGCTTAGTGATGAGCTTTGAGGGCACTATGGTGTTGAACGTTGTGCTGTAGTCAATGAAGAGCATCCTCACGTAGGTGTTCCTTTTGTCCAGGTGGGAAAGTGCAGTGTAGAGTGCAATAGATTTTGCGTCAACTGTGGATCTGTTTGGGAGGTATGCATATTGGAGTCTGTCTAGGGTTTCTGGGATGATGATTTTGATGTGAGCCATTACCAGTCTTTCAAAGCACTTCATGGCTACAGGTGGTAGGAATTTAGGCAGATTACATTGGTGTTCTTGGGCACAAGAACTAAGGTGGTGTGCTTGAAACATGTAGGTATTACAGACTCGGTCAGGGACAGGTTGAAAATGTTAATGAAGACATTTGCTAGTTGGTTAGCGCATGTTCGCAGTACACGTCCTGGTAATCCGCCTGGCCCTGCCGCCTTGTGAATGTTGACCTGTTTAAAGGTCTTACATCGGCTACGGATTTGTTGTCCGGAACAGCTGCTGCTCTCATGCATGCTTCAGTGCTGATTGCCTCGAAGCAGGCATAGAAGTAAATTAGCTAGTCTGGTAGGCTTGTGTCACTGGGCAACTCGCAGCTGAGCTTCCCTTTGTAGTCCGTAATAGTTTGCAAGCCCTGCCACATCCGATGTACATTCAATCTTAGTCCTGTATTGACGCTATGACTGTTTGATGGTTCGTCGGAGGGCATAGCGGGATTTCTCGTAAGAAGCAGCTCTACCCTTTAGCTCCGTGCGGATGTTGGCTGACCAAATACGTAGGGGAGTGTACATGTGGTATTTCTGCTGGGAATCCCTCATTAATCGTGGGTAATCTGTCTGGTAAAAAACAGCCCTTTCCCTTTTTCCTCTTTACTCCCTGTTTCTGTGAGGATGTGCCACATTGATATCTCTATTGTGTGGCGGCCGCGGCGTGCCTTAATGGGGAATTTTACACAATGGCCGTATTGACTCGACTGAGATTAATAGCGGTGGGGGCGAACTCGATAGAGGTACTTTACCATAACAATGGCCACCATCCACCACCGTGGTCCAATTGCATGTTTGTATTAAATAATCTATTACCAGCACAAAGGACGGGAGCTGTTCATCCCAAGCATGTCACCAGAGGTTTAAATACAACCCGCGTTAAGAACAGATCTGTCTGTCAAGAAGAGAATGGCAGGGTAACATACTGTATAGCCTTGCTTGATTGGTTTATGTTGGGTGCAATTCAATAGAACAGGATTGGGAAACTGGAGGCCAGATCCTTTTTGTAGGCCCACATATGACTGAATGTGACGGTATGAATGTGCTTTGGTTGGTTTGGCTTGGTAACACTTTACTCAAGCCCCAGCCGGTGTAATACAGTACTGTCATAATGCATTATAAGACTTATAAGAATTAAAATACTTATAAGAATAACTGAACCTTCTAATAATATCTAGATATCATCTGGTAATGAGTTATTATCATCCCTAGAAGACGTAACATTTCTGAGTTGATCATAAAACACATACTTCATGCTTATAACCTGTAATAGAGACACCTGGTGCTTTAACCCATGTAGGTGATTTGCTGGACACAGACTGCAGTCATTACATTCTGTGTCCGTCTCTTAATCTATAGCTCAACTAGTGACGCTAAAACATTCAGATTGGATCACTTGGAATGACCGACACATCATTATGTGTGTTGACAACATTGCAAATGCCTACCGTTGCATTCTTTACCGGATTCTTTCTCAGAAATGTTAGCATCTCCCGGTTTTTTTTTATAGATAATAATTGCACACATACAAAACATAGCATTGAACCTTGAAAATAATCAATCAATCCAAAGAATGTTAGTGCCTCTCTCCAATGTCATCTTCTATTGAGGCTTGGGGTGCATACCAAATGGCACCCCATTCCCTATCTAGTGCCCTAATCTTGTCCAGAGCCCTATGACCAGAGCCCACACTCTACAGTGGATATTTATTCCTAAGTATCCAGTAAATCCGGAACAACACTTGTTTTGTTTTGTAAAATCACAGTCACGGTTGTGGTTGTTGAAAGGAGAAGACCAAGGTGCAGGGTGGTGGGCGTACATTTTCATTTATTAATAATAATGATGCAGAACAAAACAAATAACACTACAATAACAAACAGTGAATGTGTATGTATGTGCTTTAAACAAAGTCAACCAAACCGAATAGAGACATTAAAAAGCTCTCTAAGGTCAGGGCGTGACACATAGGTAGGTCTGTCTGTTTCTTACTTCCTGTCTGTCTGTCTGTCTGTCTGTCTGTCTGTCTGTCTGTCTGTCTGTCTGTCTGTCTGTCTGTCTGTCTGTCTGTCTGTCTGTCTGTCTGTCTGTCTGTCTGTCTGTCTGTCTGTCTGTCTGTCTGTCTGTCTGTCTGTCTGTCTGTCTGTCTGCCTGCCTGCCTGCCTGCCTGCCTGCCTGTCTGTCTGTCTGTCTGTCTGTCTGTCTGTCTGTCTCTCTCTCTATCTCTCTCTCTGCATGCTGGGAGTGATTGGTGCATGCTGGGAATTGTTTGAGTGAAGGAATGTGTGTGTTGTGGAGAGTTAGATATTCACAACTTTCTTTCGGTTTGCTATTTCTTGGTGGCATTTAAGGTTATTATTTTTGTTTTTCGTATCGAAATTACCCTGATTTTGGCGGGGATGGCAGCCCGAATGGGTTGTGTTACTGAAGCTGCTGTCACGGTGGAAGAGTTTCTGGTCGCCGTAGGAGAGAAGGTAGGCTATGAGAATATTGCTTATGCATCCCGGATGAATAAAGCTGTGGTGGTATTTCTTAAAGAAGAGTGTCTGGTTGATCGTATGGTTGAGCATGGTGTACTTCTTAAAGGAATGTTGATTCAAAGAAGAGTGTCTGGTTGATCGTATGGTTGAGCATGGTGTACTTCTTAAAGGAATGTTTATTCGCCACTTTTTTCTCCGTCAACAAGGGTAACGATTTCAAATGTACCACCGCTATTGGAGCGTGGATTATTGCGCTTTGGGAAGGGTAACGATTTCAAATGTACCAGCCGTTCCTATTCCAAATGAGCTATTGGTCCCTATTTCTTCCTTTGCGTGGATTACCGTTGCGCTTTGGGAAGTTCAGGTGTCCTGTCTGGTTCAGTTCAATTAAGGTTGTCCCGTTTTCGGGTTGCAAACTGGATTAAAGACCTGTTTTCGGCGTTGAAACAGGTAATGTAATTTCGGTGACAGGTGTTTATGTTTTTGGACTCAACGGAGCAGACTTTAGAGTTATCGTTTAAAATCAAGTATGACAATAGAATGTATATGGCTTATGCTAGTACGGGTAGTCAACAGTGTTTTGAGTGTGGGGATGTTGGTCATAAGCGACATGCTTGCCCGAAAAGGGAGAAGGCAGAGGGAGGGGTGCAGGTGGTCATCGTAACGCCTGGGCCCTCAGCACCTGTTGCTGAGGAACAAGTTATCCGTGTTGAGGGCACGGGGTTGCAACTTGTATTAGAGGGAAATGTTATGCTACAGAAAAGTATTGTTGTAAAAGGTAAGGATGTATCTGAAGAGCCAGTTCCTCAGACTGATGAGCAGGTGCCCAGTATGAGTGCTGGGGTAAAGGAGGGGGTTCATGTGGAGCTAGGCTCCCAGGTAGTGGAGGAGATGCCCACTATGAATGCTTGGGGTTCATGTAGAGCTAGGCTCCCAGGTAGTGGAGGAGATGCCCACTATGAGTAAGAGGTACAGGAGGGTTTTCATGTGGAGCTAGGCTCCCAGGTAGTGGAGGAGATGCCCACTATGAGTAATGAGGTACAGGAGGGTTTTCATGTGGAGCTAAGCTCCCAGGTAGTGGAGGAGATGCCCACTATGAGTGCTGGGGTTCATGTGGAGCTAGGCTCCCAGTTAGTGGAGGAGATGCCCACTATGAGTAGTGATGTTCAGGTGGGGCTAGTCTCCCAGGTAGTGGAGGAGATGCCTGGTACGAGTGATGAGGTGCAAGTGGGGAGTGTTGAAAGGGATGTGGTAGAGGGGAGTCAGTTGTCTGTGGTCTCAGCTGAGGATCAGGAGAATGATATGGAAATCTCTTTAGATATGACAGCTGCTGTTGAGGACTCAGTTTATGATCTAGAGGAGGTAAATTAGTTTCTGGATCAGACTTTTTGGAAATCTGTCAAATTGGCAGATTATTTTGATGTTGATAAGTTTGTGAGGTCAGCTGTGATGTTACAGAAGACGGTGGGGTTAGACCAATTGAGCGAGAAGAAGCGGTTTTGCTTGAGGAAATGTATTACTGCTGTTGCAGCAGCAAAAGGTGGTGAGAAACGTGTTCAGGTTAAGAGAAGAAAAAAAAATTATGATGATGATCATGCCTCATAGGATGTCTTTTTTCTCGTTGGTTTCTATGTGGTTTCTTCTGCTTTTCTTTTCTCTTTTCTACATGGAGGTACTAAGGGTTGGTTCTCTCAGTATTAATGGGGGAAGGGACAGGAATAAGAGGGCTCGGGTATTAGAAGTAATAAAACGGAAAAGGCTTAATGTACTTTTCCTGCAGGAGACACATAGTGATGAGGAAAATGAGGTTGACTGGGGTATGTGGTGAGAGGGGCAGCATGTACTCAGTCATGGTACTAATTTCAGTGCTGGGGTGGCCATCTTGTTTTCCTCAGGCTTAGGGGTGACTGTGGTATCTACAACAGAGATTGTCAAGGGTCGGGTTTTATTGGTCAAGGTGGATGTTATGTTTATTTTTTTATTTTTTTGAATGTTTATGCTCCTAATGAGGGTACAGAGCGTACTGCTGTTTTTGATCAAATAAAGGAAACCTTAAGACAGTGTGACCAAGAGGGGTGTATGGTTTTGTACAGTGGATTTTACTGTTGATCACACCGCTGAAGAACCTCACCTGCGGTCAGCCACTTGCCTGTCTGGCCTATTAACTTAGTTTGAGCTTTCTGATGTGTGGAGAGTAAGGAATGCAAAAGTTAGGCAGTACACATGGCTAAATATTAATGAAGGTCGTGTCAGTGCAGCACGGTTAGACAGGTTGTATGTATCTGAGCAATACTCTAGTGGGGTTGGAAAGTGTGCCATTACTCCTGTGGGTTTCTCTGATCATCATATTGTTACTGTTGATATTCACTTGTCCTGTCCATGAAGGTCATCACCTTACTGGTATTTTAATGTTAAATTGTTACATGATGTCATGTTTTGTGAAAGGTTTTTGTTGTTTTTTGAAAAAAATGAGGGTTATAAAAGGGAATTTTGAGTCCTTGAGACAATGGTGGGAGGTTGGGAAGGCCCAAATACGAGTATTTTGTCAACAGTATACTGCTCTGTCTCAAATTGAAGTTAAAGAGACTATCAAGGCCCTTGAACAGGACATCAAGTCTATTGAATTGAAGCTGCTCACTCAGAACGACCCTGGACTAGTCATGAACTTACAGGACAAGAGACATGAACTAAGGTCGTTTCTGCATGAAAGAGTGAAGGGTGCTTTGAGTAGGTCTCGTTTCGCTTCCCTCAAGGATATGGATGCTCCTAGTGCTTTTAAAAAAAACCTAGGACAGTCGACGTTTCAACGTAAACAGATGGTCTGCCTTCGTCTCCCTGATGGGAAGGTGACCACGAATGATTTTGAAATGCGTCAACATGCCGTGGATTTCTACTCGTCCCGTTTTAAGGCGGAGGATTGTGACGCTCTGTGTACTGAACATTTGTTACATGGTCTTCCTCAATTGGGACCTGAGCCGAGAGTCGCATTGGACGCTGACATTACACTGCAGGAGCTGTCCACAGCAGTTATGCAGCTCTCAACAGGCCGAGCTCCTGGCATCAATGGTTTACCATCTGAGTTTTATAAGCACTTTTGGGGGTCTATTGGGGAGGATTTTTATGAAGTGCTGTGTGAATCTTTTCATGAGGGTTCTCTTCCTGTATCCTGTCAACGTGCGGTGCTTTCACTGTTGACAAAAAAGGTGGATTTGGCTCTCATAAAAAATTGGAGACCTGTTCCTTTGCTGTGCGCAGAATACAAAATTATTTCTAAATGTCTCTCAAACAGGTTGAAAGAGTATCTGAGATTGTTGATCCACAAGGACCAGTCCTACTGTGTACCTGATCGCTCTATTGTTGACAACTTGTTTCTGATAAGAGATGTTTTAGACAGTTGTAAACTGTCTGATGTAAATGTGGGTTTACTTTCGTTGGATCAGGAGAAGGATTTTGATCGTGTGGACCACCAGTACTTGTTTAAAAAGCCTTTGAAAGCCTTTGGGTTTGGGGATGTTTTTCTGTCTTGGGTGAATTTACTGTATGCTGGGGCCTCGTGTATGGTGAAGGTGGGTGGTGGTTTGAGTTGCCCCATCCCTGTCCAAAGGGGCATCAGGCAGGGATGCCCAATGTCAGGGCAGTTATATAGTCTGGCGATTGAACCAATGCTTTGTTTTTTAAGAGCGAAGCTTACTGGTTTCTCTGTGCCAGGTGTAATGAAGGGTCCCACGATAGCACTGTCTGCGTATGCAGATGACGTGATAGTTTTTATTAAAGGGGGTGAGGATGTTAAGGTTCTCTCAAACACTTTAAAGGTGTATGAGGGGGCCTCCTCAGCTAGAGTCAATTGGGGAAAGAGTGAAGCGCTGTGGGCAGGTCAGCTTCAGATGGGGTCCACTCCACGGTTACCAGGGGGGCTTCAGTGGGGCAGAGATGGGATGAAGACTTTGGGGTTTTTTCTAGGCTCCGATTGTCTTTCAGAAAAAGAACTGGGAGGGTGTCGCAGAGAAAGTGTGTGCCAGACTGTCAAGGTGGAAATGGGTGTTGCCCCAGCTGTCTTATAGGGGACGGGTCCTGGTAGCTAAAAATCTTGCTGCTTCTACCCTGTGGCACAGACTAATGATTTTACAGCCACCAAAGGGTCTGATACAAGAGCTTCAGAGGACCCTTGTCAATTTCTTCTGGTCTGGACAACACTGAATTAAAGCTGCAGCCCTGTACCTGCCACTGCACGAGGGTGGGCAAGGCCTGGTGGACATTTCTTCCAGGATCATGGCTTTCCGTCTCCAAGCAGCCCAGAGATTGTTATACAGAGACTGTTCTAGCTGGGTTGAAACAGCCTAAATATTGATGAGGAGAGCGGGCTGTTTGGGCTTAGACAAGCATCTTTTCCTCTTAAAGCTGGAGGGGGGTGATTTGACTGGCCTGACTCCATTTTATGAGTCTGTTATGCAGGCTTGGAGAGTCTTTGTCAAGTCTAGTTTAAACTAGTCAAGGACCATATCACCTCCACCCTACCTGACACCCTAGACCCACTCTGGACTTCATGACGGGCCGCCCCCAGGTGGTGAGGGTAGGCAACAACATCTCCACCCCGCTGATCCTCAACACTGGGCCCCACAAGGGTGCGTTCTGAGCCCTCTCCTGTACTCCCTGTTCACCCACGACTGCGTGGCCACGCACGCCTCCAACGCAATCATCAAGTTTGCGGACGACACAATAGTGGTAGGCTTGATTACCAACAACGACGAGACGGCCTACAGGGAGGAGGTGAGGGCCCTCGGAGTGTGGTGTCAGGAAAATAACCTCACACTCAACGTCAACAAAACTAAGGAGATGATTGTGGACTTCAGGAAACAGCAGAGGGAACACCCCCCTATCCACATCGATGGAACAGGAGTGGAGAGGGTAGCAATTTTCAAGTTCCTCGGCATACACATCACAGACAAACTGAATTGGTCCACTCACACAGACAGCATCGTGAAGAAGGCGCAGCAGCGCCTCTTCAACCTCAGGAGGCTGAAGAAATTCAGCTTGTCACCAAAAGCACTCACAAACTTCTACAGATGCACAATCAAGAGCATCCTGGCGGGCTGTATCACCGCCTGGTATGACAACTGCTCCGCCCACAACCGTAAGGCTCTCCAGAGGGTAGTGAGGTCTGCACAACGCATCACCGGGGGCAAACTACCTGCCCTCCAGGACACCTACACCACCCGATGTTACAGGAAGGCCATAAAGATCATCAAGGACATCAACCACCCGAGCCACTGCCTGTTCACCCCGCTATCATCCAGAAGGCGAGGTCAGTACAGGTGCATCAAAGCTGGGACCGAGAGACTGAAAAACAACTTCTATCTCAAGGCCATCAGACTGTTAAACAGCCACCACTAACATTGAGTGGCTGCTGCCAACACACTGACACTGACACTGACTCAACTCCAGCCACTTTAATAATGGGAATTGATGGGAAATGATGTAAAATATATCACTAGCCACTTTAAACAATGCTACCTTATATAATGTTACATACCCTACATTATTCATCTCATATGCATACATATATACTGCACTCTATATCATCTACTGCATCCTTATGTAATACATGTATCACTAGCCACTTTAACTATGCCACTTTGTTTACATACTCATCTCATATGTATATACTGTACTCGATACCATCTACTGTATCTTGCCTATGCTGCTCTGTACCATCACTCATTCATATATCTTTATGTACATATTCTTTATCCCCTTACACTGTGTATAAGACAGTAGTTTTGGAATTGTTAATTAGATTACTTGTTTGTTATTACTGCATTGTCGGAACTAGAAGCACAAGCATTTCGCTACACTCGCATTAATATCTGCTAACCATGTGTATGTGACAAATAAAATTTGATTTGAAGTCCCGTAAGGCCTGCACGCCACCAGGGATGAAAAAGAGCCTCTTTTTCACAACACTGCCATCCAGTCCCATGTTCTGGGTTCAGCTAGCCTACTTTCATGCCTGTTAGGCGTGGGGTGTTCCAAGCTGGGGAGCAGATCGTTGGAGGAGCTGGAAGAAAGAGCGGGGATCCGATCATCTCGCCTACTCAGGAAGGTCGTCGATGAGGTCTGCGACTCCTTGCCAGTGCTTCATCTGCAGTATGTGACTGACACTTCCAATTCTGATCGGTGGGTCTGGATTATGTGTTCCCTGCACTGATTGTTAGTGCTGCGATGGGGGCATTTGAAGAGGACGTGGGGATGCTGCTTTCTTTCGTTACCCCGGAGCTGGGGGAGTTCAAGGAGGTGGGAAAGAAGGCCATGTACAGAATATGTGTAAAGGTGTCCCATGCCTCTTCCCTGGAAGGGATAAAATCAACGAGGTGGGCGGATGTGTTTGGTCCAGGTGCCTCTCTAAAAGGCTGTTGGCGATCATTATACAAACTGCCTACTGATAAGACGACAGCTGACCTCCAATGGAGGATAATACATGGAGCTATAGCCACCAACATGCATCTGGTACACCTGGATTCTACTGTTGGGGAGGGGTGTCCATTCTGTCCTGAGTCTGAATCTCTGGCACATCTGTTTTTACTGTGTCCCAGGTTGGTTGGGATGATTGAACTAATCACTGATTGGTTCTCAACGTTGGGTGAGGTTTTCTCTTCCCAGCTGGATATATTTGGGCCAAAGTACAGGTTCAGTCAAAAGGGTGGAGTTGTGTTGCTTAATTTTGTGTTAGGGGCAGCAAAATTAGCGATATGGAAGACCCGAAAGAACAGCATTCGGGGACAGGGGTCTGTGGATGTGGTGGGAATGCTGGAGGGAATGTTGGCAGCGATACTAAGGGTTGAGTTTGCCTATTATAAACTTGTCAACAATATCGATCTGTTTTTGAGTATATGGGGTATTCAGAGGCTGTTGTGTTTAATTACTGTGGAGGAGGAATTGGAGTTGTGTTTTTAATTGATGTGTAACTGTGGTTTTGTATGAGTATTTATTGTGTGGTGGGCCCCCAGACCCAATAAAGAGTATTTTAAACTCTCTCTCTCTCTCTCTCACTCTCTCGCTCTCTCGCTCTCTCGCTCTCTCGCTCTCTCGCTCTCTCGCTCTCTCGCTCTCTCGCTCTCTCTCTCAATTCAAGGGGCGTTATTGGCATGGGAAACATGTGTTAACATTGTCAAAGCAAATGAGGTAGATAATATAGAAAAGTGAAATAAACAATAAAAATTTACAGTAAACACGTTACAAATGTCATATTACGTATATATACAGTGTTGCAACGATGTACAAATGGTTACGGGTACACAGGGGAAAATAAATAAGCATAAATATGGGTTGTATTTACAATGGTGTTTGTTCTTCACTGGTTGCCCTTTTCTTGTGGCAACAGGTCACAATTCTCTCTCTCTTTCTCTATGTCTCTTTCTCTGTTCTCTCTAATGTTCTGTCCTCTCTCTGTTTGCATCTTCCATTCTCTCTTCTCTCTCTCTCTTCTCTCTCTGCCTATCTGTCTCTCTCCATCTCACTCACTCTCTCTCTGCATATCTCGTCTTTCACTCTTCCTGTAATCTGTATGTCTTTCCGGTTGGATGACTCAGTAATGTCACAAAAACTGATGCCTCTGGTCTCTGGGGGTCCTTTGCAGCCTTTGTGTGTTGTTGGGTGTGTTAATATGGCTTGATGAGGCTCCAGGATGCATCTCACTAAACACCCAAACGTAATTAAAATGTTGCAGGAACAAGAGGAAGTCCTTGAACCCCAGCATCCCACTCCTCCTGTTGCCATGGCGCTCTCCCCGGCAACCAACCGCAACACATGGTAACTATGCGGCACATTCCACCGCGGAACAGAAACAGAACAAAACAAGAGCCCCTGTTTTCCCTCTCTCTCCTCCCTCTCTTCTCCTTTCTTTGACTCTCTCTCCACCCTGTAAAGAATGTACAGTATTTTCCCACTCTCTGAAGCCTCTGCCCTTCACTTCGAATAAAGTCGAGCTCATGTTTATTTAAACCTCTTAAAGCTCCCGACATTGTTTCAGGCTGATTGGTCAGACAGACACTTTAAGCCTGGCCAGGACTCTTAAAGATGCCTACATTTACAGTGAGAGTGATAACTCCCTAATAGACTAGTGGTGTCATGGTCCACTTGACCTAGACTCTCTCTGGATTATATTTCTTAATCTGGACACACACACACACACACACACACACACACACACACACACACACACACACACACACACACACACACACACACACACACACACACACACACACACACACACACACACACACACACACACACACACACACACACACACACATCAATTCCCCATTGATTAACACCGACACTAGGATGACATGCTTCTGGACACTGGCTACAGGAAACCCTGAGAACCTTTTGGCCCTAGGCAGTGTGTCTTCCTCCCATAGAGGAGAAGAGAGCAGAGCAGAGCGGTGAGCTCCAGCCAACCCTGCTTCCCTGCTAGTTTATAGCCAGGGTTAACCTCTCTATCATGGGCGAGGGTAGTGGGGCCGGCTGCCAAGGACCTGCTGTGGCAACCAAGCCGGGGCCCACACAGGGTGGCCGGTGCCTATATTTGGCACAGCTCATTTCGGAGGAGAGGGAAGTTAATTGAAAGCGACGAGGAGTATATTCTCCCCTGGCCTCTCTCCTGTCCTCCTAGGTCCATTATACCCTGCCTATACTCTCTCTCTCTCTCTCTCTCTCTCTCTCTCTCTCTCTCTCTCTCTCTCTCTCTCTCTCTCTCTCTCTCTCTCTCTCTCTCTCTCTCTCACTTTCTTTTCTCTCTCATTTTCTTTTCTCTCTCTGTGGGCCAGGGAGCAGTAAATCCTCATCAGATGAGATCTGTAGCGAGAGAGAAGAAAATTGAGAGGAGAGGGACAATATGTGGTATATAGAGATGGATAGTAAGGAGAGAAGGAGAGAGGGCCAGAGCTGCGGTGTAACTATACACAGTTGACTCAGTCAGGGGCAGGATGGTGATTTACTACGTCTTTGTTTCCTTTTTATTTTCACTGCATTGCCAAGGTAAAGGGGTCTGTGGGGAGGTGAGGGTGCCTACGAATGAGAGACATTTAAAATGATTCAAGATGTCTGTCTTTAATTCTTTCACCTCAACCAATCTTATTATGTTATCTCTTCTCCCTGTTCACCTGTCAATCACTCCTTCTGTTAACTCTGTAGCAGCCCAGCCTGTCAATCACTTCTTCTGTTAACTCTGTAGCAGCCCAGCCGGTCAAGTACTCCTTCTGTTAACTCTGTAGCAGCCCAGCCTGTCAAGTACTCCTTCTGTTAACTCTGTAGCAGCCCAGCCTGTCAATCACTCCTTCTGTTAACTCTGTAGCAGCCCAGCCTGTCAATCACTCCTTCTGTTAACTCTGTAGCAGCCCAGCCTGTCAATCACTCCTTCTGTTAACTCTGTAGCAGCCCAGCTTGTCAATCACTCCTTCTGTTAACTCTGTAGCAGCCCAGCCTGTCAATCACTCCCTCTGTTAACTCTGTAGCAGCCCAGCCTGTCAGTCACTTCTTCTGTTAAATCTGTAGCAGCCAAGACTGTCAATTTCTTCTGTTAATAACTCTATAGCAGCCCAGCCTGTCCATCACTTCTTCTGTTAACTCTGTAGCAGCCCAGCTTGTCAATCACTTCTTCTGTTAACTCTGTAGCAGCCCAGCCTGTCAATTACTCCTTCTGTTAACTCTATAGCAGCCCAGCCTGTCAAGTACTCCTTATGTTAACTCTGTAGTAGCCCAGCCTGTCAATCACTCCTTCTGTTAACTCTGTAGCAGACCAGCCTGTCAATCACTCCTTCTGTTAACTCTGTAGCAGCCCAGCCTGTCAATCACTCCTTCTGTTAACTCTGTAGCAGCCCAGCCTGTCAATCACTCCTTCTGTTAACTCTGTAGCAGCCCAGCCTGTCAATCACTCCTTCTGTTAACTCTGTAGCAGCCCAGCCTGTCAATCACTCCCTCTGTTAACTCTGTAGCAGCCCAGCCTGTCAGTCACTTCTTCTGTTAACTCTGTAGCAGCCAAGACTGTGAATCTCTTCTGTTAATAACTCTATAGCAGCCCAGCCTGTCCATCAGTTCTTCTGTTAACTCTGTAGCAGCCCAGCCTGTAAATGACTCCTTCTGTTAACTCTATAGCAGCCCAGCCTGTAAAGTACTCCTTCTGTTAACTCTGTAGAAGCCCAGCCTGTCAATCACTCCTTCTGTTAACTCTGTAGCAGCCCAGCCTGTCAATCACTTCTTCTGTTAACTCTGTAGCAGCCCAGCCTGTCAATTACTCCTTCTGTTAACTCTATAGCAGCCCAGCCTGTCAAGTTCTCCTTCTGTTAACTCTGTAGAAGCCCAGCCTGTCAATCACTCCTTCTGTTAACTCTGTAGCAGACCAGCCTGTCAATCACTCCTTCTGTTAACTCTGTAGCAGCCCAGCCTGTCAATCACTTCTTCTGTTAACTCTGTAGCAGCCCAGCCTGTCAATCACTCCTTCTGTTAACGCTGTAGTAGCCCAGCCTGTCAATCACTCCTTCTGTTAACTCTGTAGCAGCCCAGCCTGTCAATCACTCCTTCTGTTAACTCTGGGGAGTTGTACTTTATGCCCAGTGACATCAGGAAAGCATTGATACTATTATAGATCAGAGCAATGATTAGGCTACCAGAAGGTGGCTCATTTGGTTGGAGTGCAGTGTTGGCAACCCCAAGGTTGTCGGTTCCATATGTCTGACAGGGATACGTGTCCCTCAGAGTTGGCAGGGCACATGTAGTTACCCTTGGCACGCACAACCTATTGTGCCACGCTGATAAACCTCCCCCGGGCGGCCGGGCTCCTCTAATATACTTTCCCCTCTTTATTAGCCATGTCACTTTATCTGCAAAAGTTTTAGTGGGTTCAGTCACTTCATCTCTCTGTGTGCATTCCAGTATCTCATTCAAATCAAACATCTGCCTTGCCTCCTTCCTGACTTGGCAGGGTTGCCCTTATCTCTCCACTGCTCTGCATTCAATCCACTTGTTTGATATGTGAAGGGTGAAGGAAGGGGTAGAGGGACTGGATAGGCTGCAGTGCTAGTTCTGAGGTAGTACACACTGTCTTAGTGGTCAGTACACGTGTTCTAGCGTGGAGAGGACAGCCGGTGTTGTGTAAAATGTTCCTGGCAGATACTGATACTCTTAGACATCTGAGAGAGAAAGGAGAAGTGGGGATGTTTCAACTGCCTCTCGGTTGGCTCTGTTCGCTCCAGAACAGGAGCTTTTTATTGAAATGTGGTTATTTTTGGCTTAGCGACAAATAGGTTGTATTTTCCTGACACTGGTGCCCTTAGACTTGCTTTTAGGGAGGGCTGAGGAGTCTGTCCATTGGGAAGTGTTCTTTCTGTGGTCAGTGTCCTATGACTCTGAATCGGAGGTTATTTCATCTGAACTGTGTTGTATTGAACCCATCAACAGGGCCACTCACCAAAGTAGGTTATCGGAGGTTATCCGTCAAACTCAACGGCACAAAAGCGGCGCCCTCACCTGCCTGCACGACTGGCGACCCCAGTCTGACAACCTCTCCACCCACCTCATCTTTGATTCAACTCACACTCCCCTACTTCCCTCGTTCTCTCTCCATTCTCCCTCCCCCTCTTGCCACTCACCACTCCCCATCTTCCCCTTTCACCCCCCTGTTTTTCCTGGTTGTATGTTTTTTTGTAATCACATCTTCAGTAAGTGTAAGGGTCTCCACCTGCAATGACACATACTGTACATCTATTTGATTAGAATAAGCAGTGAGGGGAGCCGGCCAGTGACTCATCTTAATCAGCTTGATAAATGGTGTTCACACCCGGCCCCTGAAATTAGCCAGGAAGTGAAGTGGGTTTCTCTCTACTGTGTGTTGGGGTATGTGTGCGTGTGTGTTCATTTGTGTGTGTGTGTGTGCATGCGTGTATGCACTTATGCCCAAAGAGGTGGTCTCTCCCCACACCAATACAACATGTGTGCGCCGCTGAACTCCCGAAAACAAACGATGAATCATCATTATACTGTACATTATGAGAGTTGTGGCCAAGCACCCCCAACAAACTGTGGTACCATTGCAATACAAAGGGCTGCTATGTGATGTGCAGCCTACATTGTGTTGCTCAGCTAGACCACATGGGATATCAATATCCCACAGAGATCCTTCCCATGTACTCTCTATGTCTCTGATATAGATACATATTATTGGATTAAATCTTATGCATGTGACTGAATGCAAACTTATTACATGCCATGTATCATCTACTTATGTAGATTGGAGCTCTCAGATGACAGGTTTCATTTTCCTGAGGGATTCTTCATCTGACTGGATACCATTAACCCTGTTGTTTCCACTCCATTTTCCCTTTTCAATTTGCTTCTAAATGGGACATGATTGGGATGAGCAAAATATACGCGATTGACACAAGATTGACTGGGCTCTAATTGAAAGTTAGCTTGCTTTATGCGTCTGTAAAAAGTAACATTATTTACATTAAGTACGCCAGATTATTGATTTAATTCAGTCTAGAAGTTATTACATCCATTATGTCATTCGTCCCATGATTCATTTGTGCATTGTGTTTTTGATGAAGCAGTAATGCATACTATTATGGCCCTGATTTCTAATGAGCTCGAACAATGTCTGCAGCTCACGTTGGTAGTGGGGAGAAAACACGGTTGCTTCCGATATAGCCGCCCTCTTTGAGCCAGGATTTCCACTTCACGACATCTAGTAGGAAGCATCAGTAGACGACAGAAACTACCGTGGATCTGAGAGCTCGTTTGTCATTGTCTACAGGCCCATATTAGTGCAGAGAGATACACAATGCTTCTTTCATATGTGCAACAAATGCTTCATATGTGTCTGTGCGTGTGTGTTTCCTTATACATGTGTGTGTCCATATACAGTATACATGTGTGTGTGTGTGTGTGTGTGTGTGTGTGTGTGTGTGTGTGTGTGTGTGTGTGTGTGTGTGTGTGTGTGTGTGTGTGTGTGTGTGTGTGTGTGTGTGTGTGTGTGTGTGTGTGTGTGTGTGTGTGTGTGCGTGCGTGCGTGCGTGCGTGCGTGCGTGCGTGCGTGCGTGCGTGCGTGCGTGCGTGCGTGCGTGCGTGTGTGTGTGTGTGTACTTGTGCAGCCCACCTCTGCAAAAAATGTATGTATGTGTTTTTAGCAGTTCAGCTGCCGTATCCTGTTTGCTAGCTAATGGACGGGGACAGAGGCAGTGGGAAGCCAGTGAATATCCTTCCTCCCATTCCTCTTTATATCAACCCAAGTGAGATGGACAGACATCCACGCATGGCTAATGCAGCCCTCAAGACACACCCAACATCCCCCTTAATGTCCCATCTATTAGTTATTCATGAAAAGCTATCCACACTGAAAGTAAGATAGTGTGCACTGGGGACGTATAGTACTGAAGTGGATGCAGAGACTGAGAACCTATGCCCATTGCTTTGCATGTAGACTGAGAAAGTAGAATATTCCTGGTCTACAGACACATACGGAGAATAAAATACCAGGTTGGGAAGCAGTGGGGGCACTTTGCCAATCTGTGCAGCAGACCTGGGTTCAAATAGTATTCAAAATAATTCGATTGAGTTTCCCTGGAGCAAAGGAACTAATAGAATAGTCGCAAAGTGCTACCCTACCCATTTGGCACGCCAGCCTAAAGCAAACGCTCAAAGAATGAGAAAGATTTAAAGTAGTATTTGAACCCAGGTCTCAGACCATCGGTGTAGCTTTTTTATAAATGCTAGTGGATGAATAATACTTCATGGAGGCTGCCAGATTCTCCCTTTCACAGAGGCTGGCTGGGCAGGAAGATTAGTTATTTTGTTTAGCCATGGGATCGGAGCCTTTTGTTTCTGTGTAGTGCATTTCGGCTAAAGGTCAGTCTAAGGCCGCCACGGACCCCCATATCTCTCCACCCTGGCCACTTTCCCTCTCTCTGTCGTTTTCTCATCGCCCACTTCTCTTATCGTCCACGCTCACACCTACGGCTAGGGTCTTCTTTCTCCCTCTTCAGCCATGGGCTTTGGAGAGACTGATGGAAGCTGATAACCTCTATATCCGGGGAGGGAGTTGGGGGAGAGGGGGGGGCGCTGCCAGAGAGTAAGGGGCCTCTGGCAGGAAACCGGGCAGGGGAAATGCCCAGGCTTTTTGGCTTCCTGGGCCTTGGGCCTGGGCCAGGCTCATAGCTTAGTCTCTTAGTTTTTGAGGACCATGACAGTTGAAAAATAGTCTGAGCAGTTTGAATCTCCACTTATTTGAGGCTATAGGTTTAGAGTCCTCTGAGTGCAGGGGTTTAAAGACAGGCCACTTCTCTTTGCTCCTCTATTCCTCTCCTCTGTCTACTCATCCATCTCTTCCTCCCTCCGTCTGTCTCCCTCTGGGGAATAGGGCTCCCCACGGTGTGGCGCACAGCAAGTAACGATCAGCTCCAGCGACCCGAGACGACTCACTCCTATACCTGAGCAGGCAGGAGAGAGAGAGAGACAGAGAGGGAGAGAGAGAGATAGGGAGACAGAGTGAGAGAGAGAGAGAGAGAGAGAGAGAGAGAGAGAGAGAGAGAGAGAGAGAGAGAGAGAGAGAGAGAGAGAGAGAGACAGAGAGGGGGCGAGAAAGACAGAGAGGGAGGGAGAGAGAGAGATAGGGAGACAGAGTGAGAGAGAGTGATAGGGAGACCGAGAGAGAGAGAGAGAGAGAGAGAGAGAGAGAGAGAGAGAGAGAGAGAGAGAGAGAGAGAGAGAGACAGAGAGAGAGAGAGACAGAGAGAGAGCGAGATAGGGAGACAGAGAGAGAGAGAGAGAGATAAAGGGAGAGAGATAAAGGGAGTGAGAGATAGAGAGACCTTGACAAGACAGAAAGTAAAGGACAGGGTGGACCGGGCCTCAATTTAACCAGAGTGCTTCCTGCCCACGCATCTACCAATCAGAAGGGCGATCGGCCCTGCCGGTTTGTAACGGTGGGGGTCCAGACAGACCATGGTACATCACCTGGGAAGGCGGACGTCATTCCCACAACAATGGCCCCAGGGGAGAACTGTCTGATAAAAACAACAGCCCTCTCCAATCACTCCCTCTCACCCTCGACTGGTAGTCATCGCTCATCCCTCTGCTGCCTGTGTGTGTGTGTGTGTGTGTGTGTGCATGTGTATGTATGTGCATGTGTGTGTGTTTGTGTGTCCTCTTTCCTCCAAACTCCTACCACAAAAATGCAGACTCTCACGAAACATCCCAGGACGTTCATAAATCAGTCCCAGAAAGTATATTTGCCAACTGTTCAGACACTCAGTTATAAAGGCCCCGAATATGAGTTGAATCGATGTGCCAGCAAAAGTGAATTATCAAATATAATTGCTAATTTGACAGCATAAATATTATTCCTATATCTGACAGTGATGATTTCTGACAAATTGCTCTCCCACCGTTTAATGTCCTTCAAGAGAGAAAATAGACACTGAAACGTATAAATAAATGAAAAATCTCAATGGGGTGTGTAACTATTTGATAATGCATTAATCCCATTATATGACCCCTGCCAGCTAATTGCTATTGTCAGTCATCCAGAACGTTTCAGGTGGTTTGGATGCTCATTATGTGAAATACTCTGATTATTATGACTTTATTTTCCTGTCTGCATTCAGAAACTGAGTTTACAGGTGCCAGGAATTACAAGACGACAGTCAAAAGCTAGGTAATTACCAGCAGTGTCCAATGTGGCGCCGGTAATAACGGTACTGTCTAAACCAGCCAGCCGGCCGGCAGCCGGTTCCTCAACAGTTCCTGGAGGAGCCACTCGGCTACTGGCTAATGAGCGCTGAGGTGGCAGGGTGAAGATCTTGCTGTGGCATCCTGTCGTGTGTGAGAGAGTGAGAGAGAGGGAACCTCGCCACGGTGTAAAAGGTTTAATGAACAGGAATATGTAATGAAGGTGAGAAGGATATAGATGTGCAGAGTTTGAGGTCTCTCTGTGGCCAGACTAAGAGTGAATAGTGCAGTGTGAGAGACTGATGATATCCATCGCGTATATTACATTTACATTTAAGTCATTTAGCAGACGCTCTTATCCAGAGCGACTTACAAATTGGTGCATTCACCTTATGACAATATATAGAGCCATTGTCTCACGTCAGATGGTATCACTCCTACGCTATGCTCATCCCTCAACCGATCTGTCTTGAAGGACGTGGAACTCATCTCTGAAAGAGATTTTGCTCATCCGCCTAACACTAGATCCTAATTGTGCAAATCACTTCGCTCTCGGTAGCTATGATGCACTGGCTACTACGGCAAACCGGTGCTCTATCAGCTCAGCAAACTTGCTCCAGCTAGCAGCCTAGTGTTTGAATGGCCATACTGTAGCTAGTTTGCCAGCTTGTTGATGAAGTTGAATGGCACCAAAGTTATGGGGCTATTCCCAGAAATCAGTATGTATCAGACTCTGACAGCTGGCACTGTGCCTCGCTACTTTATAACATTTGGCCAATGCGATAATGTTGCAGAGAGCAGCAGTCAGCTGTGCTGTAGAACTCTAATCACAGTGTAGTGATAAACCTGACTATCTGCCTCCATTTTATATTATAGTAAAATCATGTGCAGTCGAGTTTAATGTTTTTTTCTGACTAAGATCAAGGAATGGTCATAAGAAACAAATATCAAAGCAATTATTATTTAATAACATTGTAAAGTGAATAGATTCGCATACAAGCCATAAAGCTTGAATTACAAATCATTAACAAGTGTTAAAAGCCATTCAGAATCGATGCATGAAGATCTCAGAGTTTCAAAGCGAAGTATGAACAAAGGGATGCCTACTAGGCCAGAGGCCTAGAAGCCTAGGAAATGAGAAAATGGAATACAAGCTTCCTCCATGGACACGATAAGAAAGAGAACAACAGACCTTCATTCTATTTATACCAGATTGGACTTGTTTCTATTCGAAATCAATTGTTGACCACAGACCAAACCAAAGGTAATACAAATACGATATCCAATCGGATCAAACCAACCAACATCCAATAGGAAGGGGGTCACATCTATGTGTGATGACCCGAGGGGGTGGGCTGGTGACCACAAAGAATGCATTCGTACAATGTCACTGCGGACAGTGTCATCAGAATTGACTCTGAACAACTAGAAGTAACCACAGAGATCATGCATCAACATAGATGGCATCAACGTTCTCCTCAGAGGACATGGATGCAATAGTGCTATTTTAACACATATTTCTATATTTAATTCTTTGCTTACATTTGGAGAGAGAGAGAAAGAGAGAGATACATTTTTGGCCCCTCGGAGGGGGAAAGTGTGTACTGTCCCTTAAAGCATTGCCCTTCGTGTCTTCCCTGTGTTCCTGGGCCATTTCTCCATACAGCTCCAGGTGAAAGAGAGCACTTTGTGTAGGGCCGAGCCGACAACGGCAGAACAGGTATCATGAAAACTCATTTTTGCATAGACTAGAGTATTTGCATTGACCTCCTTTGTAATGCTGCTGCTACTCACATTTTATTATCTATGCATAGTCACTTTACCCTGGCCTACATATTACCTCAATTACATCGACTAACCTGTACCCCCACACATTGACTTGGTACTTCCTGTATATTGCCTCGTTATTGTTATTTGTGTTACTTTTTTATTAATTTAGCAAATATTTTCTAACTCTGCATTGTTTGTGTAGGGGCTTGCAAGTAAGCATTTCATGGTAAGGTCTACACCTGTGGAGTTCGTGTATAGAGCTAGATATAAACAAGATAATGGTAATGTCCATCATGTATAGAGCCAGTTATAAACAAGAGAATGGTAATGTCCATCATATATAGAGCCAGATATAAACAAGATAATGGTAATGTCCATCATATATAGAGCCAGTTATAAACAAGAGAATGGTAATGTCCATCATATATAGAGCCAGATATAAACAAGATAATGGTAATGTCCATCATGTATAGAGCCAGTTATAAACAAGAGAATGGCAATGTCCATCATATATAGAGCCAGTTATAAACAAGAGAATGGTAATGTCCATCATGTATAGAGCCAGTTATAAACAAGAGAAGGCTAATGTCCATCATGTATAGAGCCAGTTATAAACAAGAGAA
This sequence comes from Oncorhynchus gorbuscha, assembly GCF_021184085.1. Lineage (NCBI taxonomy): Eukaryota > Metazoa > Chordata > Actinopteri > Salmoniformes > Salmonidae > Oncorhynchus > Oncorhynchus gorbuscha. The sequence goes on from NW_025744632.1 coordinate 132,474, forward strand.
TGGTAATGTCCATCATGTATAGAGCCAGTTATAAACAAGAGAATGGTAATGTCCATCATATATAGAGCCAGTTATAAACAAGATAATGGTAATGTCCATCATGTATAGAGCCAGTTATAAACAAGAGAAGGCTAATGTCCATCATATATAGAGCCAGTTATAAACAAGAGAATGGTAATGTCCATCATGTATAGAGCCAGTTATAAACAAGAGAAGGCTAATGTCCATCATGTATAGAGCCAGTTCTAAACAAGAGAATGGTAATGTCCATCATATATAGAGCCAGTTCTAAACAAGAGAATGGTAATGTCCATCGTATAGAGCCAGTTATAAACAAGAGAAGGCTAATGTCCATCATGTATTGAGCCAGTTATAAACAAGAGAAGGCTAATGTCCATCATATATAGAGCCAGTTATAAACAAGAGAATGGTAATGTCCATCATGTATAGAGCCAGTTATAAACAAGAGAATGGTAATGTCCATCATATATAGAGCCAGTTCTAAACAAGAGAATGGTAATGTCCATCGTATAGAGCCAGTTATAAACAAGAGAAGGCTAATGTCCATCATGTATAGAGCCAGTTATAAACAAGAGAATGGTAATGTCCATCATGTATAGAGCCAGTTATAAACAAGAGAAGGCACTTCTCCATCATATATAGAGCCAGTTATAAACAATAGAATGGTAATGTCCATCATGTATAGAGCCAGTTATAAACAAGAGAATTGTAATGTCCATCAGGTAAAGAGCCAGTTATAAACAAGAGAATGGTAATGTCCATCAGGTAAAGAGCCAGTTATAAACAAGAGAATGGTAATGTCCATCATGTATAGAGCCAGTTATAAACAAGATCATGGTAATGTCCATCGTGTATAGAGCTAGTTTTAAACAAGAGAATGGTAATGTCCATCATGTATAGAGCTAGTTATAAACAAGAGAATGGTAATGTCCATCATATATATAGAGCTCACCAATAGTCATCCAATTAGTCTACTCTCTACACTCAGTAAGATATTGGTGGGTAATGTGAGTTGACAAATGTGGGAGTACATGGAAAATCAGTGTGATCTGATTACAGCCAATCAGCATGCTTATCACAAATAACATTCCACTACCACTGCATTGGTAGTCATGACTGACCAGTACTATGGATAATGGCAATTTTATGGGTGTACTTTTTTTTAGATTTCAGTGCAGCATTTGGTTTAGTGGATCATGAAATAATTTTGAAAAAAATCATGCATTATGGTTTTAAGGAGGTAGCATTGAATTGGGTACAGTCATATCTAACTGACAGGAAATATTCCACCTATATCATTTTCTTCCCCTCATGTGTTAAACTGTGGAATACCGCAGGGCAGCTGCCTTGGGCCACTACTTCATTTAATATATACCAACAATCTTCCCTATGCCTTAGCAAAAACTCAAGCTACTATATTTGCAGATGATACTACAATTTATGCAGCGAGACAATCTGTTCAACATGTACAGCAAGCTTCACAAGGAGATTTGGAGAATATCAGGGAGTGGGCTTTCCAAAACAAACTTGTTTTAAACACCAAGAAAACCACATTTATGTTAGTCTTGTGGCAAAGAAGGGGGTCGAGTGATAAGTGGCAGATATGTGAGAGCAGAGCTAGTAAACGGGCTCTGCCCGATCACTAAAATGGCCACCCCTGTCAGAACTACAGATCACAAAATGGCCGACCGCCAAAACTACAAGTCCCAGAAGCAAGGGGAACCCTCAGAAGGTGGAGCCGACTCACAGATAAAGGGTCAAGAGAAACCAGGAAGAGGGAGAGAGAGGGCTGGAAGGAGCTATGAACAATAGAGAAAGAGACTATAGAGATTGGCTGGATTTACCGTGTATGAGCTGGATTGTTTGGACTTACCTGTTGGCGTTTGGACCTGGACCTACCGAGAACCCGATTCGTGTACCGAACCCTGCTATCCTTGACCTCGCCTAAGGCCTGGGTGGACCAGGACGGAGAAACAAACACACAGGTACTGTCCTGTTCGAAAGAACTCTCATTCTTGGGTGATTTGGTGACAGTTTACCACTTAGTTTGTGACAAACGCTCCTAACCTTGAAGAGGTTTGCCACACGTGGTGGAGGATTCAGGCATGGACTAACATACCACTGGTTAGATAGAAGGAAAAAAATAAATAAATGTTCAGTTAGCACTCCAAGGGGAGTCAGGTTTTTTTTTTTTGGGCTTTGTTTGGTTAGGACAGTTTTTCAGGAAAATGAGTATGGAGGGAGCCATACAGGCCCTGTTACAAGCGGCGGCAGCCCAACAAGAGGCAACTAGAGCTCAACAAATAGTTCATCAGGATGCAATGCGAATGTATCAGGACACGTTACAGATCCAGCATCGCACCAACCAGCTGCTCATAGAAGAGCAAAGAGAAACACCCGGGAGTTAAGAGAAGGCCTAAAGGGGCTAGCGGACCAAATTGGGACTCAATTACAAGCTGCAAATACCCAGAGGAGGGCCAATCATTTTCTTCAAAAAAATGACAGCGCAGGATGATGTGGAAGCATATCTTACCACCTTCGAAAGGACGGCAGAGAGGGAGAAGTGGCCGAAAGAAGAATGGGCAGGGCTTCTGGCACCATACCTGGCAGGGGACGCTCAAAAAGCGTATTTCGACCTGGAGTTGAAAGAAGCACAGGATTACGATAAATAGTGCTATTTTAACACATATTTCTATATTTAATTTCTATATTTAATTCTTTGCTTACATTTGGAGAGAGAGAGAGAGATACATTTTTGGCCCCTCGGAGGGGGAAAGTGTGTACTGTCCCTTAAAGCATTGCCCTTCGTGTCTTCCCTGTGTTCCTGGGCCATTTCTCCATACAGCTCCAGGTGAAAGAGAGCACTTTGTGTAGGGCCGAGCCGACAACGGCAGAACAGGTATCATGAAAACTCATTTTTGCATAGACTAGAGTATTTGCATTGACCTCCTTTGTAATGCTGCTGCTACTCACATTTTATTATCTATGCATAGTCACTTTACCCTGGCCTACATATTACCTCAATTACATCGACTAACCTGTACCCCCACACATTGACTTGGTACTTCCTGTATATTGCCTCGTTATTGTTATTTGTGTTACTTTTTTATTAATTTAGCAAATATTTTCTAACTCTGCATTGTTTGTGTAGGGGCTTGCAAGTAAGCATTTCATGGTAAGGTCTACACCTGTGGAGTTTGTGTATAGAGCTAGATATAAACAAGATAATGGTAATGTCCATCATGTATAGAGCCAGTTATAAACAAGAGAATGGTAATGTCCATCATATATAGAGCCAGATATAAACAAGATAATGGTAATGTCCATCATATATAGAGCCAGTTATAAACAAGAGAATGGTAATGTCCATCATATATAGAGCCAGATATAAACAAGATAATGGTAATGTCCATCATGTATAGAGCCAGTTATAAACAAGAGAATGGTAATGTCCATCATATATAGAGCCAGTTATAAACAAGAGAAGGCTAATGTCCATCATGTATAGAGCCAGTTATAAACAAGAGAATGGTAATGTCCATCATGTATAGAGCCAGTTATAAACAAGAGAATGGTAATGTCCATCATATATAGAGCCAGTTATAAACAAGATAATGGTAATGTCCATCATGTATAGAGCCAGTTATAAACAAGAGAAGGCTAATGTCCATCATATATAGAGCCAGTTATAAACAAGAGAATGGTAATGTCCATCATGTATAGAGCCAGTTATAAACAAGAGAAGGCTAATGTCCATCATGTATAGAGCCAGTTCTAAACAAGAGAATGGTAATGTCCATCATATATAGAGCCAGTTCTAAACAAGAGAATGGTAATGTCCATCGTATAGAGCCAGTTATAAACAAGAGAAGGCTAATGTCCATCATGTATTGAGCCAGTTATAAACAAGAGAAGGCTAATGTCCATCATATATAGAGCCAGTTATAAACAAGAGAATGGTAATGTCCATCATGTATAGAGCCAGTTATAAACAAGAGAATGGTAATGTCCATCATATATAGAGCCAGTTATAAACAAGAGAATGGTAATGTCCATCGTATAGAGCCAGTTATAAACAAGAGAAGGCACTTCTCCATCATATATAGAGCCAGTTATAAACAATAGAATGGTAATGTCCATCATGTATAGAGCCAGTTATAAACAAGAGAATGGTAATGTCCATCAGGTAAAGAGCCAGTTATAAACAAGAGAATGGTAATGTCCATCAGGTAAAGAGCCAGTTATAAACAAGAGAATGGTAATGTCCATCATGTATAGAGCCAGTTATAAACAAGATCATGGTAATGTCCATCGTGTATAGAGCTAGTTTTAAACAAGAGAATGGTAATGTCCATCATGTATAGAGCTAGTTATAAACAAGAGAATGGTAATGTCCATCATATATAGAGCTCACCAATAGTCATCCAATTAGTCTACTCTCTACACTCAGTAAGATATTGGTGGGTAATGTGAGTTGACAAATGTGGGAGTACATGGAAAATCAGTGTGATCTGATTACAGCCAATCAGCATGCTTATCACAAATAACATTCCACTACCACTGCATTGGTAGTCATGACTGACCAGTACTATGGATAATGGCAATTTTATGGGTGTACTTTTTTTAAGATTTCAGTGCAGCATTTGGTTTAGTGGATCATGAAATAATTTTGAAAAAATTCATGCATTATGGTTTTAAGGAGGTAGCATTGAATTGGGTACAGTCATATCTAACTGACAGGAAATATTCCACCTATATCATTTTCTTCCCCTCATGTGTTAAACTGTGGAATACCGCAGGGCAGCTGCCTTGGGCCACTACTTCATTTAATATATACCAACAATCTTCCCTATGCCTTAGCAAAAACTCAAGCTACTATATTTGCAGATGATACTACAATTTATGCAGCGAGACAATCTGTTCAACATGTACAGCAAGCTTCACAAGGAGATTTGGAGAATATCAGGGAGTGGGCTTTCCAAAACAAACTTGTTTTAAACACCAAGAAAACCACATTTATGTTAGTCTTGTGGCAAAGAAGGGGGTCGAGTGATAAGTGGCAGATATGTGAGAGCAGAGCTAGTAAACGGGCTCTGCCCGATCACTAAAATGGCCACCCCTGTCAGAACTACAGATCACAAAATGGCCGACCGCCAAAACTACAAGTCCCAGAAGCAAGGGGAACCCTCAGAAGGTGGAGCCGACTCACAGATAAAGGGTCAAGAGAAACCAGGAAGAGGGAGAGAGAGGGCTGGAAGGAGCTATGAACAATAGAGAAAGAGACTATAGAGATTGGCTGGATTTACCGTGTATGAGCTGGATTGTTTGGACTTACCTGTTGGCGTTTGGACCTGGACCTACCGAGAACCCGATTCGTGTACCGAACCCTGCTATCCTTGACCTCGCCTAAGGCCTGGGTGGACCAGGACGGAGAAACAAACACACAGGTACTGTCCTGTTCGAAAGAACTCTCATTCTTGGGTGATTTGGTGACAGTTTACCACTTAGTTTGTGACAAACGCTCCTAACCTTGAAGAGGTTTGCCACACGTGGTGGAGGATGCAGGCATGGACTAACATACCACTGGTTAGATAGAAGGAAAAAATAAATAAATGTTCAGTTAGCACTCCAAGGGGAGTCAGGTTTTTTTTTTTTGGGCTTTGTTTGGTTAGGACAGTTTTTCAGGAAAATGAGTATGGAGGGAGCCATACAGGCCCTGTTACAAGCGGCGGCAGCCCAACAAGAGGCAACTAGAGCTCAACAAATAGTTCATCAGGATGCAATGCGAATGTATCAGGACACGTTACAGATCCAGCATCGCACCAACCAGCTGCTCATAGAAGAGCAAGAGAGAAACACCCGGGAGTTAAGAGAAGGCCTAAAGGGGCTAGCGGACCAAAATGGGACTCAATTACCAGCTGCAAATACCCAGAGGAGGGCCAATCATTTTCTTCAAAAAATGACAGCGCAGGATGATGTGGAAGCATATCTTACCACCTTCGAAAGGACGGCAGAGAGGGAGAAGTGGCCGAAAGAAGAATGGGCAGGGCTTCTGGCACCATACCTGGCAGGGGACGCTCAAAAGCGTATTTCGACCTGGAGTTGAAAGAAGCACAGGATTACGATAAACTAAAGGGGGAGATCCTGACTAGACTGGGAGTGACAGATACCGTGAGGGCACACCGCTTCCACCAGTGGTCCTACCGACCGGGACAACCCCCACGAACACAGATGTTCGACTTGATTCACCTGGCACGGAAATGGTTGCGACCAGAGACCCGGTCATCCGCCGAGATTGTCGAGACCATCGTACTCAACCAGTTTCAGCGAGGTCTACCCCAAGAAGTGAGACGATGGGTTGGCCAGAACGAGGTATTTTCCGCCGACCATCTCGTGGGCCTGGTTGAACGGTATTGTACGGCAAGAACAGCTGAGCATGCACAGGAGGAAAGATTCCCGTTCCCCAGGCATGGGCGAACCAGCGGACAGGGTAAGGCTGTCCCAACATATAGAGGGGGAAGAGAGCAGCGTGTGGCCATGAGGAAAGAATCAGATTCAGGCCAAGACACTAAGGGAAAAACGGAAACCGGGACTGGGTGTCGAGGGGTCTCCCCCCGAACCCCTATTATCTGTTACAATTGTAATCAACCAGGACATATTGCAGCCTATTGCCCTATTAAAGAAGAGCCAATGCAATGTAACCTCGGTGAAAATGAAGATGATATACGGTATGCATGTCCTGTTGTAACCACTGTACTTGAAAGATCAAGAAACAAACCTATGTGCAGGGTGAAGATTGAAGAGAAAGAGGTTGAAGCACTGCTGGATTCCGGCAGTATGCTAACCCTGGTCGTTGCAGGCCTAGTGCCGAATCATAAACTGGATACAAGACAGGATATCAGTGTTACATGCATTCATGGGGATACCCGTCTGTACCCCACGGCCTTAGTGAGCATACAAACAGAGGACGGTCTGCTGGATTATGAGGTCGGCGTGGTCCCAAAGATGCCATATGATGTAATATTGGGTAGAGACTTTCCTAACTTTGCGGGTTAGGCCACAAGAATGGCATATTTGAGAATCCAACAACCCTGACCAAGCAGGAAGAAGCATGGGGCCTTCGACCAAAGCCAAGAAAAGAGGTCTCCCAGGGGACAACATCACAGGTGCTAGTAGGGGAGGAAGAGGATGAAGTGACAAACCTCGCTGATGACGAACAGCCCGGTACTAGTGGGGCTGGGGTTGATCTGACTCCAGAGGACGACGATATAGAACCAGCAGACCTGGCAGAGTCCTTGACTAATTTTGGGACGGCCCAAAACCAGGATCCAACCCTGCAACAAGCCAGAGCAGATGTGCAGGTCGTAGATGGTACTCCCATAAATGGTGGGATGATGCCTAATAGTTTTCCCCACTTCATCATGAAAAAGGGTTTGGTGTACAGAGTCTCGAAAATAGGGGTTGATGTGGTGGAACAGTTGTTGGTTCCCACTCGGTACCGGAGGACAGTACTGGATCTAGCTCATGGGCACATTCTGGGTGGACACCTTGGTATCGATAAAACCCGAGACCGGATTGTAAGGAGGTTTTACTGGCCAGGAATTCAAGCTGAAGTGGCTCGGCATTGTGGAGAGTGCCCGGAGTGCCAGTTAACAGCTCCACGACCAGCTTTTAGAAGCCCGTTAGTGCCACTCCCCATAATCGAAACGCCATTTGAGAGGATAGCGATGGATTTAGTGGGCCCACTACCCAAATCCGCCAGAGGGCACCAATACATTCTGGTCATTCTAGATTATGCCACTGCTACCCAGAAGCCATTCCCCTTCGGACGATGACTTCCAAAAATATCGCAAAGGAATTAGTGCTCTTGTTCACCAGGGTAGGGGTTCCAAAGGAGATCCTTACCGACCAGGGGACCCCTTTATGTCCCGCCTTATGGCGGACCTTTGTAAACTGTGGCAGGTGAAACAGTTGAGGACATCGGTTTACCATCCTCAGACGGACGGGCTGGTTGAGAGATTCAACCGAACCCTGAAGTCAATGCTCAGGAAGGTAATCGATAAGGATGGGAAAAACTGGGATTGCATGTTGCCGTATCTGATGTTTGCCATTAGAGAGGTTCCTCAAGCCTCGCTGGGGTTTTCTCCCTTTGAGCTGGTATATGGGAGGCATTCCCGGGGAATCTTAGACATCGCCCGGGAAATCTGGGAGCACCAATCCACCCCGTATACTAGTGTCATAGAGCACGTCACGGCAATGCAAGACAGGATAGCCACAGTCATGCCCATCGTCAGAGAGCACATGAGACAAACACAAGAACACCAGCGGCACACTTATAACCGGCAGGCTACCCTGAGGGAATTTCAACCGGGAGATAAGGTGTTAGTGCTGATCCCCACAGTAGAGTGTAAACTACTAGCCACATGGAAAGGGCCATATGAAGTACTGGAGAGAATAGGAGAAGTCAATTATCGGATCCGACAGCCAGGTCGACGGCCCCAGGAACAGATTTATCACATAAACCTGTTAAAAGCATGGAGAGAGAGATAAACATTAATGGTCACATACCCCACACACATTCAGGAGACAGCCGAAGTAAATATTTCACCCACTCTGTCCCCAGCGCAAGTACAGGAAGTAAAGACCCTGATCCAGAAAAACAGAGATGTGTTTTCAGAGGTACCTGGCCGAACTGAGGTTACGGCTCATGATATCGTTTCCTACCAGGGAGAAAAGTGAGTATGAGGCCATATCGGGTACCCGAGGCTCGACGGGCCGCGATTAGAGCAGAGACTGAGAAAATGTTGACAGCTGGAGTGGTTGAAGAGTCACATAGTGAGTGGTCTAGCCCAATTGTGATGGTCTCCAAGCCCGATGGGTCGTTGCGGTTCTGTAACGACTTTCGGAAGGTAAATGAAATCTCGAAGTTTGATGCCTACCCCATGCCCCGAGTAGATGAACTACTGGAGAAAATTGGTCATGCTCGGTACATTACGACCCTTGATCTGACAAAAGGGTACTGGCAAATTCCTCTGACCCCCAGGGCCAAAGAAAAGACAGCCTTTGCAACACCTGACGGTTTGTTTCAATACACTGTCATGCCATTCGGCTTACACGGGGCCCCAGCAACCTTTCAACGGCTCATGGACAAAGTCCTAAAACCGCACAAGGCATACGCCGCAGCTTATTTAGATGACGTGGGGATCTACAGCCCAGATTGGGAATCCCACTTACCCCGGGTACAGGCAGTGTTAGATGCCCTTAGAAAGGCAGGGCTCACGGCAAACCCTGCCAAGTGTTATGTGGGGTTAGAGGAAACAGAGTATCTGGGATACACTGTGGGAAGAGGGTTAATCAAACCCCAACATAAGAAGGTGAAGGCAATTAGAGAATGGCCGAAACCAGTAAATAAGAAGCAGGTCCGAGCCTTCCTAGGGCTGACCGGTTACTACCGGAAGTTCATCCCAAGTTATGCCACAGTGGCCGCCCCACTTACCGACATGACTAGAGCCAGAGGGCCAAACATGGTCCTTCTGTAGCTCAGTTGGTAGAGCATGGCGCTTGTGCGCTTGTAACGCCAGGGTAGTGGGTTCGATCCCCGGGACCACCCATACGTAGAATGTATGCACACATGACTGTAAGTCGCTTTGGATAAAAGCGTCTGCTAAATGGCATATATATATATATATATAAATGGGATGAAAGGGCCACCAAAGCATTTAGGACATTACAGGAGGCTCTCTGTTGTAACCCAGTGCTGGTGGTACCAGACTTTGAGAGAGAGTTTGTGGTTCAGACAGATGCCTCAGAGGTCGGCTTGGGAGCAGTGCTATCCCAAGAGGTAGAAGGGGTGGAACACCCCATCCTGTTTTTAAGCAGAAAGCTGGAACCACGGGAAACCAACTACTCAGTCGTTGAGAAAGAGGCGCTGGCAGTAAAGTGGGCTCTAGAAAGCCTGAAGTACTACCTGCTGGGGCGCCACTTCACCCTCATCAGTGACCATGCCCCACTCACCTGGATGCATAGGGCTAAAGAGAAGAACGCTCGGGTGATGCGGTGGTTTTTGAGTCTCCAACCGTTTCATTTTGACTTGAAACACAGAGCAGGGAAGGAAATGGGAAACGTGGATGGGTTATCCCGCATGCACGCATATTTTGCTGCGGTAGCCCGACCTAGGGGTCGGATCTAGGGGGAGATATGTGGCAAAGAAGGGGGTCGAGTGATAAGTGGCAGATATGTGAGAGCAGAGCTAGTAAACGGGCTCTGCCCGATCACTAAAATGGCCACCCCTGTCAGAACTACAGATCACAAAATGGCCGACCGCCAAAACTACAAGTCCCAGAAGCAAGGGGAACCCTCAGAAGGTGGAGCCGACTCACAGATAAAGGGTCAAGAGAAACCAGGAAGAGGGAGAGAGAGGGCTGGAAGGAGCTATGAACAATAGAGAAAGAGACTATAGAGATTAGCTGGATTTACCGTGTATGAGCTGGATTGTTTGGACTTACCTGTTGGCGTTTGGACCTGGACCTACCGAGAACCCGATTCGTGTACCGAACCCTGCTATCCTTGACCTCGCCTAAGGCCTGGGTGGACCAGGACGGAGAAACAAACACACAGGTACTGTCCTGTTCGAAAGAACTCTCATTCTTGGGTGATTTGGTGACAGTTTACCACTTAGTTTGTGACAAACGCTCCTAACCTTGAAGAGGTTTGCCACAGTCTGTTCAACTAAGAAAAGGCCAAAACAGCATGGGATACAATTAAGTATGGGAGGAGTACAAATTGAAGAAGTGGCAGAAACCAAACTATTGGGAGTGCAGCTAGACAACTGCTTATCATGGTCGTCTCAAATAAATAATCTATGAAAAAATATATATATATTAAAACAGCATGCATAATCACAAGGATAGCTGAATATTTACCAGGACAAATTATTCAGCAAATAACACAAGCATTAATTGAGAGTAAGGTGAACTACTGTTCTGTGGCCTGGGGAAATGCATCATCAAGTGAAGTTAGGAGGCTGCAGAATGCACAGAACAAAGCAGCAAGGATTGTTTTAAGGTGGATATATGGTTCTTCTGTTGCAGTCATGTGCAGTGTTCTTGGTTGGTCATCAATCGACAGGATTATTGAAAAGAAACATGCTTATTTTATTTCATAATATACATCATTTAAAACGGCCAAGTTCTATTCACAACGGTATTCAGTTGGTAAGAGACTGACATTCCGTAAATACTAGCAATAGATTGTCCACCATCTCTGCGTTGTCCAGACAGAAAAGAGAAATAGGCAAAAGAACATTTTGATTTAGAGCAATAAAGAAATGGAATAAATTAACTGAGCAAACTAGAAACCTTTCAATATATACATGTAAACATTATTTTAAAACTTACATGTAAATATAATACATAGATATGTTGGGGGACTATAGTAGATGAAGAATCAATATTTTTTAGATTGAGTATTTATTGGGTCATTGTGTTAGTATATTATGTATGTTTGTAATAGTGTGTTATATGTGAAAATGTGATCGTATTATAAATGGTATTTTAATGTGTAAGGACTCTAAAAGACTAAAAGAGATCCAAATCTAATCATGTATAGAGCCAGTGATTAACATTAGTCAAAGGTCATGCAGATTCCAAAGCTTTCAAAATACAGAGGAAGAGGGTAGTGAGAGGGAGACAGAGAGATAGATAGACTGAAAGAGAGATGAACGGATAGAAACAGGCCTCAAGGCTCTCCAACTCTATTCTAATGAAGTTTAAGAGCCAAGTCCAAACTTGATAGGAATGAGCACATCAATGCATTATTCACTCTACATGAATGCATATTTTACACCAAAAGTTTGAGTGTGCCTAAATGCCCTTGAGAAAGTCAGCCTTAAGAATACTGTATGTCCAGGATATGGCTGTGAGTGAGATTGAGTGAGATTGATAGTGAACCGGTATTTACTATGGAGAATATTCCAAATAGACCATGCATGTATGAAAGTATTCCCTGAACTTAGAGCCCCATTAGAAATGGATGATATGCGATATGGATAGAGAGCTGCAGGAGTGCTTCTCACATTATTAGTCCACATGGTAGATTGGGATGAGAGTTATGGGAATCCTTTCACAAACTAACGAAAAGAGGACCTTTGTGAAACCGGTCAATCCGAGATAAGGCTAGGAACCCTTTCCATGATGCGTCATACTGGCCGGCTGGCGTCGGACCTATACAGAAAGTTAATTTCAAGCCTTTCTCTCCTCACTGTTTTTTTTGTCCAAGGCCCTTCTTTTCTACAGCAACGGCTCAATTTCCTAGCTTCGCCAGAACAATCTGCACAATTTATTGGGCGGTAAAACAATATACTGTAATACCTCTGGGGATCAGTTTTCAGCTGGTCATGACTCTAGCTTGGCTCATACACACACAGATTATCTTCCAAATCTTCGCATAAACAACAAACAAACATAATTTACTTTTCAGAGCTTAGCGACATGTGAGATATCCAAGGTATGAACAAGAGCGTGTGATAAACGTCTCTGTCCTCTTGTTCCCCGTAGGATAAAATGGAAGAAAGAACGGACGACTAATGACAAAAACGGGCAACAGACGGCGGGTGTCAACCCGTAGCGTCCGGCCGTTAAGCGACGCCCACGTTTGTTAAATGAATGAGAGTCATGAATTAACAAAGGCCCATATTTATTCTCATATTTGCTCAACGAACCGAGAAATGGCGGCGCAGAGCTCCATCAATATTGCTTTGCCCAGCCATCGTCCCCCTCCTCCTCCCCGATAATGGCATTTGTCTACACTTGTGCCAGCCGGGGGGGCCTCCGTGGGCGGGCGCGGTTTGGCCCGGCCATCGCTCATCATTGGCTGCAGGCCCCCGACGGGCTCGTTATGGACCGCCAGGCCGAACGGGCCAGCATCTGCTCAGGGTCGAAGTGGAGGGGAGGGCGGCGGGGTCCATGTCTCTGCAGACATTTATTAACAGGCGCCAGTCATATCTCAGCACGGCTCCGGTCTCTCTCTCTGCCAGGAGAGACACAGGGCCTGGGTAGAGTAACACTGACCCCTGGACTGTCCTTGGATTGGATCAACGTTGGACTGTCTCAGTACACTGACCCCTGGACTGGCCTTGGGTTGGATCAACGTTGGACTGTCTCAGTACACTGACCCCTGGACTGGCCTTGGGTTAGATCAACGTTGGACTGTTTCAGTACACTGACCCCTGGACTGGCCTTGGGTTGGATCAACGTTGGGCTGTCTTGATACACTGACCCCTGGACTGGCCTTGGGTTGGATCAACGTTGAACTGACTCTGTACACTGACGCCTGGACTGTCCTTGGGTTGGATCAACGTTGGACTGTTTCAGTACACTGAGCCCTGGACTGTCATTGGGTTGGATCAACGTTGGACTGTCTTGATACACTGACAGCTGTACTGGTCTTGGCTTATCAACATTGGTCTGACTCAGTACACTGATGTTGGTTGGAAGTTGGACTGATGTTGGATGGACATGGTAGACTGATGTGTCAGTATGTTGGGTTGTGCCTACCATAAATAGCTGGTGTGTGTGTGTGTGTGTGTGTGTGTGTGTGTGTGTGTGTGTGTGTGTGTGTGTGTGTGTGTGTGTGTGTGTGTGTGTGTGTGTGTGTGTGTGTGTGTGTGTGTGTGTGTGTGTGTGTGTGTGTGTGTGTGTGTGTGTGTGTGTGTGTGTGTGTGTGTGCCTACATCCTTGCCTGTATTTGGTGGTGTATATCAAACTGATCGTGTCACTCCTCCATCTCTAGCTTTTGGTATTATCTTTGTTTATTTGTTTGTTTGCTGGATATGATAATCTCTCTTGGTGGTGGTGGTGGGGGTCGGAAGGTGGGGCGGGATGTACCACAGATTGTGAAGCGACTAAAGCCTACTGGGACGGCTCCCAACATCTACCTGCATTTCTCTGACCTTCCCCCCTGTGATCTACAATAACTCTCACCTCTCTCTACCTCTCTCGCCCTCTCTCAATTCAATTCAAATCCAATTTAAGGGGCTTTATTGGCATGGAAAACGTGTTAACATTGCCAAAGCAAGTGAAATAGATAATAAACAAAAGTGAAATAAACAATACAAAATCTCTCTCTCTCCATCTGCATCTCTCTCACTCCGTCTGTCTGACTCTCTCTCTCTGTCTTTCCAAGATCCTTAATCTCTCACTCATGCTGTCTGTCTGGCAATGTCTCTACCTCTATATCTGCCTTTCCATCCAACTATCTCCCTCTTTGTCTGACTGTCTGTATGTCTCTCAATCCATTTTGATCTCCCCCGACCCCCTCTCTCTCCTTCTTTCACACGTACCATTCCCCCATCCTCTCCTGTCCTCTTTTGCTTCCCACTCAGTCTGTATCTGTCTACCTGTCCTGTCCCCACTCCACTATCCTCTCTTCTCTCTCCTCTGTTCTTTTCCTATCGTCTCTCTCGCTGAGGTGAGAGTCTGGGGGTTCAGTTCTCTATGATTACTGCGGCGGTGGGTGGTCTCTTCCTTTGCCTTCCTTAAGTCCCAACAACCTTCACGGAAGGACAACTACACCAAAGGACGGCGCCGTCATAGAACGAAATTGGGGCTCCCGCTTCGCCCCCGCTTGGGCTAGCTAGCTGTCGTAGATGTTGTCACATGGCAGGGTTGACTCTGTGAGTTATGCAGGGCAGTGTTCCGCTGGTAATGAGTTCCCTAAACCCCTTGGCCCGGAGACTGGCTATTCATGACTGTAATCAAAATTTATGAACATAGTTATACTGGCAGAGTCGAGTCAAGCTGAGAGCTAGCTAATTGGCTCTCTGGCATAATTGCGTCCAGTCCTTGACAGACAACAAAACCCTGAGATATGGCGGCAGCGAACAATATTAATTTACACTGGCCACTGTAGCAGGACACTGCCACTGCCGCCGAAAACTATGCTGACAAACAATGTATTGAAACCAGGAAAACCACTATTAGATGTGTTATTCTGGTGATTTATGGAGTTTATTCCATGAGAAGATGCATGGAGAACAAAGTGGGGAGACGGGATTCAGCATGCAGGCCAGCACACACAGAAACTATCACACAACGACTCATAATAGATATGCACGCATTCACGCTCACACACCTGTGCAGAAACAATGCACACACAAGGAACACATGCACAGGTGTGTGTGCGTGCATACATGTGTGGTACGCCTGATTATGTGTGAGTGTGTGTATGAATGGGTGTCTGTGGGTGTGCAAGTTTTTGTGTGTGCCCGTCTGCACCCATGCTTTCGTGCACGTGCCCTTGCATGTTTACTCATTGCTCTCCCCATACCACCAGTTGGCTGCAGGTCTCCAGGTCCCATCTCATGTAGTGTTCACCAGTTGTCTCCAGGTCTTCAGGTCCCATCTCATGTAGTATTCACCAGTTGTCTCCAGGTCTTCAGATCCCATCTCCTGTAGTATTCACCAGTTGTCTCCAGATCCCATTCTCCTGTAGTATTCACCAGTTGTCTCCAGGTCTTCAGGTCCCGTCTCCTGTAGTATTCACCAGTCGGCTGCAGGTCTCCAGGTCCCATCTCATGTAGTATTCACCAGTTGTCTCCAGGTCTTCAGGTCCTGTCTCCTGTAGTATTCACTAGTTGACTGCAGGTCTTCAGGTCCCGTCTCCTGTTGTATTCACCAGTTGTCTCCAGGTCTTCAGGTCCCATCTCCTGTAGTATTCACCAGTTGACTGCAGGTCTCCAAGTCCCATCTCCTGTAGTATTCACCAGTTGTCTCCAGGTCTACAGGTCCCATCTCATGTAGTTTTCACCAGTTGTCTCCAGGTCTACAGGTCCCACCTCATGTAGTTTTCACCACTTGTCTCCAGGTCCCATCTCCTGTAGTATTCACCAGTTGACTGCAGGTCTCCAGGTCCCATCTCCTGTAGTATTCACCAGTTGTCTCCAGGTCTTCAGGTCCCATCTCCTGTAGTATTCACCAGTTGGCTGCAGGTCTCCAGGTCCCGTCTCCTGTAATATTCACCAGTTGGCTGCAGGTCTCCAGGTCCCATCTCCTGTAGTATTCACCAGTTGACTGCAGGTCTCCAGGTCCCATCTCCTGTAGTATTCACCAGCTGTCTCCAGGTCTTCAGGTCCCATCTCCTGTAGTATTCACCAGTTGGCTGCAGGTCTCCAGGTCCCGTCTCCTGTAATATTCACCAGTTGGCTGCAGGTCTCCAGGTCCCATCTCCTGTAGTATTCACCAGTTGTCTACAGGTCTACAGGTCCCATCTCCTGTAGTATTCACCAGTTCTCTCCAGGTTTCCAGACCAGCAGGTGACATATCCTCTAGTATATAATGTGCTGGGTGATCTTACATCAATTGAAAGTAGTCAATCTGTCACATTCGCTGGAATAATTATCGGACCAAGCTGCAGCGCGATATGGTTTCCACATAGTATTTATTAGAAACGCACAAAACCACAAAGAAAGAACAAAACAAACAACGAACCGTAACGAAGAGGTGTAACATACACTAACTCAAAACAATATCCCATAAAACACAGGTGGGAAAAATGCTACTTATATTTGATCCCAATTAGAGACAACGATATCCAGCTGCCTCTAATTGGGAATCATACCAAACACCAACATAGAAAAACTAAACTAGAAACCCACATAGAAAATAAAAACTAGAAAACCCCCCAGTCACACCCTGACCTACTCTACAATAGAAAATAAGGGCTCTCTATGGTTAGGACATGACACAATCTCAAAGATGAATACCATTGATAACCATGGTGCTGGTACAGAGCTGCATAGATGCATAGTGGAGGGCTTTTAGAGCTGAGGGGTTTTTGACAGCGTCCCCCTGAGAGAGACAGGTTTTACTAGGACACGGAGCTAAAATCTACTGTATCCCAGTCACAGACAGCAGAGTCTTAGCTAGTGTTAGTCGACACAGTGTTAACAATGCAACACAATAACAAAATCAAATGTAGTTGACAACTTGTGATAGGGCCCATTGGTCTTTGCTGGAGCAGAAATTCCTCTCAGCTTGTGGAAGTAATTGAATCAAACAGAGTACTACTATGAAACATGACTAGCTGGAGTTCTACCCTGTAAATACAGGTAGTGATGGGAAAATGTCTTCAGATTCTGCCTGAACTCGCTAATGACCAACTTAACCTTTAACTGAAGTGTCATTGATACAGGGATGCTAAATGTCTAGATCAGTGGTTCCCAAACTTTTCATAGTCCCGTACCCCTTCAAACATTCAACCTCCAGCTGTACCCCCTCTAGCACCAGGGTCAGCACACTCTCAAATGTTGTTTCTTGCCATCATTGTAAACCTTCCACACACACACTGTACGATACATTTATTGAACATAAGAATGAGTGTGAGTTGTTGTCAAAACCCGGCTCGTGGGAAGTGACAAAGAGCTCTTATAGTACCAGGGCACAAATAATAATATAATAATAATCCATATCAATTTTGCTCTTTATTTAACCATCTTACATATAAAACTTTATCTGTTCATCAAAAATTGTGAATAACTCACCACAGGTCAATGAGAAGGGTGTGCTTGAAAGGATGCACATAACTCTGCAATGTTAGGTTGTATTGGAGAGAGTCTCAGTCATTAATCATTCCCACACACAGTCTGTGCCTGTATTTAGTTTTCATGCTAGTGAGGGCAGAGAATCCACTCTCACATAGGTACGTGGTTGCAAAGGGCATCAGTGTCTTAACAGCGCGATTTGGCTGTTGCAATTTCAATGAGGCTCTCTTGTTCAGATATCGGTAAGTGGCCTGGAGGCAAGGCATGAAAGGGATAATGAATCCAGTTGTTTTTGTCATCCTTTTCGGGAAAGTACCTGCGTAATTGCTCACCTAACTCACACAGGTGCTTCGCTATATCACATTTGACATTGTCTGTAAATTTGAGTTCCTTTGCACACAAAAAAATCATACAATGATGGAAAGACCTGTCCTTGTTAATGCAGACAGAGAAGAGCTCCAACTTCTTAATCATAGCCTCAATTTATCCCGCACATCGAAAATAGTTGCGGAGAGTCCCTGTAATCCTTGATTCAGAATATTCAGGTGAGAAAAAACATCACCCAAAAGTATAGCCCCATTTTGATTTAGCGTACCCCCGATGGCATTGTGTGTACCCCCGTTTGGGAATACCTGGACTAGACTCTATGACTGACCTTAAAGAAACGGCAAGAAAAAGTCAAGTTGTTTACATTTCAGAAATCTTTTTTTCCGCCCACAGCAATCCTTGGTCTTAAACTTATGCTTTCTTTGCCTTAGGTTTCTCTTTAAACACATGAAAGGGCTTGGCTGTTGTAGTCTGAGAGGAGGATGTGTGTGTGTGTGTGTGTGTACTGTATGAGAGAAAGAGAGAGAGAAAACGGGAAAGAGAGAAAGGGAGGGACAAGCGGCCATTTCCAGAAACTTGAAAATCTCCCCTTTACAGAACTTGACACAGCCTATCAAAACAAGACGACCACTTACACATAAATCCGCCATTTTATTTTACAGCATCTGCTGATGAAGCACTGGAGCCAGATAAGTCTATTAAAAATGGCTTGGCATATGAGACTATTTTGTGGCCAAAGGACATAGTCATCCCTAAGCATGAGGGGTGGTGATTGGGCGGTGGGGAAGGGGTGGAGGGATCTCAACTCCCCCAGAGTATGACTCGGGAATATCTTCCTTTCTCAGAGACACTGTAGCTGTAGAAAGTTTAACATCGTGCCTTTAAGAGATCATTATAAAGCAGCACAAACCTCCCACTCAGTTCTCATCACGATAATTACACTTTCCCCTTCTTACTATTTTCCCCAAGCGAAACCATCACTTTAGTCCTTCCTTTAAAGCTCTAACAATCATATAAATCCCCGGACGGTAGCGCTGCCCTCAATGATTTATACAGTATATACACTGGATCACTGGCAGGAGGTGCTGTTTTGATGCCACTATGACTCCATCTTGGCACTCCCCCTTTGGAAGGTATAGAAATGCATTTACTAATGTCTACATCTGTTTTTGCCATGTTTATCATATTACAGACACTTTAATGGATCATTTTAAATAGTATTATATGAGCGGAAAAAAATTGAAAGATATATACTTATTTTTAACTTAAAATCAAATTATTTTAATTGAATATTAGCAGATGTTTTGGTTGACAATTTGTGGTATTTTTTCCAGAGAGTCAATCACCTCGGCTGTGTCAATGACTAATATAGTAAGAAATGAGTCACAAAATATGTCCACACTCTACATTTGGTCCAATAAAGCAATTCTGAATTCATTCAGCAGAAAGAGCAGGTCTGAATCTCGAATTCTGGCATCTTCCACTTTGATTGAAGTTATTGAAGTTATTTTCATTGGTTCAAGGCCAATAAGCAAATAAGCAACACTGAAGTCATTCAACAGAGAAGAACCTGTTTGATTCTGTCATCCGTCATCTACCATTGAAGTTCATTGATTCCATTTTCCCTTTATTTTCCCTTTACAAACCAGCCCCCATTGCATTCTTCTTCATGGAATTGTACCGTTCCTGTCAGTAAGAAAGAAAATGCGTTTTCAGGGAGAATATTAATCTCAACATCCCAATGCTGCAAACACAAGCACTTTTACCTGGCGAGCAAACAACGACAGATAAACAGAACGTCAGACTGACGAGGGGAGGATGACAGAATGATGATCAGGGGAAGGGGGTCAACTCGGAACAAGCTACAAGTCTCAGCCAAGCCTTAGCCTTGTCTGTCAGCGCACAAATGCATTGAAATGATATGCCGGCATCTGTTTGGGAGTTTTTCCACCACAAACCAGGTAAACGGATGGGGCTCTTTCTCTGTCTCTCTGTCTCTCTCTCTCTCTCTCTCTCTCTCTCTCACACTCACACACACACACACACACACACACACACACACACACACACACACACACACACACACACACACACACACACACACACACACACACACACACACACACACACACACACACACACACACACACACACACACACACACACACACACACAAAAAAAAACACACACACACGTACACAAGTACACATTTCAATCTGGCGGTGCAGCTTGTGATTTGAAACAACACACTCTTTCAGACATCTCTTTCTTTCCTCTTTGTTCCTGTCTCTCCAAGGGGTTTTTATTTCGGGAGCCGACACCGCCTCAGGAGAGAGGAGAAACAGGTGTGCTTTTCTCCATTATGTCAATGAAGTTATTTTCCACCGATCATCACCGCACCGTAGCTGTCACCTCACCACCAGGAATGATGGAGAGGCATAGGGTGCAGTGTGTGTGTGTGTGTGTGTGTGTGTGTGTGTGTGTGTGTGTGTGTGTGTGTGTGTGTGTGTGTGTGTGTGTGTGTGTGTGTGGTTTTACAGTAGGTGATTGTTTGTGTAATAGTGCTGATCAATTGTCCAGCTGTATACCCTGCAGACTTGCGACAATGTTCCAAACTCGAGTTACCCCAATCGATACCTATATCAAAAACAACGGATTGACTTGTAAGCCAATCGAATTAGGTTTTCATGTAACAAAATGTCTGTAGAGTGAAGAAATGAACAGTCTACGAAAATGTTGCAACTTCTCAGTCCACATACTGATGAAACTATAACACCAACATAGCTGTAGTAGTTGTAGTAGTAGTATTGGTAGTAGTAGTAGTAGTAGTACTAGTACTAGTATTGGTAGTAGTGGTCGTAATAGTACTCATAGTAGTAGTAGTATTGGTAGTAGTAGTAGTATTGGTACTAGTGGTAGTAGTAGTAGTAGTAGTAGTAGTAGTAGTAGTAGTAGTATTAGTAGTAATAGTGGTGGTAGTCGTAGTAGTATTCGTGGTAGTAGTAGTAGTAGTGGTAGGATTGAAAGTAGTAGTAGTAGTAGCAGTAGTAGCTGTAGTAGTAGTTAGAGTAGTTGTAGCAGTAGTAATATTATTGGTAGTAGTAGTAGTATTGGTAATAGTGTTGAACGTAGTAGTAGTAGTAGCAGTAGTGGTAGTATTTAAAGTAGTAGTTGTAGTAGTAGTAGTAGCAGTAGTAGTGAGAGGAGTAGCAGAAGCAGTAGTGAGAGTAGTAGTGTTAGTAATAGTTGTAGTAGTAGTGAGAGTGGGTGTAGTAGTAGTAGTAGTAGTAATAGTATTGGTAGTAGTAGTAGTATTGTAGTAGTATAAGTAGTAGCAGTAGTAGTGAGAGTAGTAGTAGCAGCAGTAGTGGTAGTATTTAAAGTAGTAATTGTAGTAGTAGCAGTAGTAGTGAGAGGAGTAGCAGAAGCAGTAGTGAGAGTAGTAGTGTTAGTAGTAGTTGTAGTAGTAGTGAGAGTAGGTGTAGTAGTAGTAGTAGTAATAGTATTGGTAGTAGTATAGGTAGTAGCAGTAGTTGTGAGAGTAGTATTAGCAGCAGTAGTTAAAGTAGTAGTAGTAGTAGTAGTAGTAGTAGTAGTAGTAGTAGTAGTAGTAGTAGTATTGGTAGTAGTAGTATTGGTAGTAGTAGTAGCAGCAGTAGTGAAAGTAGTAGTAGTAGTAGTTGTAGTAGTAGTGAGAATAGTTGTAGCAGTAGAAATAGTATTGGTAGTAGTAGTTATGGTAGTAGTAGTGAGAGTAGTAGTAGCAGTTGCAGTGTAGCAGTAGTAGTGAGAGTAGTATTAGTAGCAATAGTAGTACTAGTGAGAATAGTAGTGGTGGAGGTAGTAGTAGTAGTAGTGAGAGTAGTAATAGTAGTAGTAGTGAGAGTAGTAGTAGTAGCAGTATTAGTACTAGTGAGAATTTTAGTGGTGGAGGTAGTAGTAGTAGTAGTAGTAGTAGTAGTAGTGGGACGTGGTAGTAGTAGTATTAGTGAGAATAGTAGTAGTAGTTGTAGTAGTACTAGTGAGAGTAGTAGTAGTGGAGGGGGTGGTAGTAGTAGTAGTTGTAGTAGTAGTGGTAGTGTTACGCCCCTGAAAAGGGGGAGAAATAATCACGAGAGTGATACGGTATTGTTTCCTCAATGATAACTTTTAGTGCGATGAGGAAAGACTGTGATTTCCCTGGGAATTTGGGTGGAGACCAGAGCAATCGATTTTAGGCTCATAGATTAAGACCATTTAGTAGATCACAGATTAACATCTTTACCCTTCCATTAAGCACCACAAAATAAAGTAATCAATATAACGTTTAGTAGAACGCTAGTTTTAACTTTTTAACACAATTATATGAATGTTATCAATCTCTATCAATTAATACTGAATGCATGATCTTTAAAAAAAATGTTTTAATGTATAACAGGCTATGAGTATTTCCTTTAACCTGTCACAGTAGTAGGAGTGAGAGTAGTAGGAGTGAGAGTAGTAGTAATAGTAGTAGTAGTGGTAGTATTGAAAGTAGTAGTAGTAGTAGTAGTAGCAATAGTAGCTGTAGTAGTAGTAGTAGTAGTGCGAGTAGTAGTAGCAGTTGCAGTACAAGTAGTAGTGAGAGTAGTAGTAGTAGCAGTAGTAGTACTAGTGAGAATAGTAGTGGTGGAGGTAGGAGTAGTAGTGGAGGTAGTAGTAGTAGTAGTAGTAGTAGTAGTAGTAGTAGTAGTAGTAGTAATAGTAGTAGTAGTAGTAGTAGTAGGAGGAGTGAGAATAGTAGTAGTAGCAGTAGTAGTACTAGTGAGAATAGTAGTGGTGGAGGTAGTAGTTGTAGTGGAGGTGATAGTAGTAGTAGTAGTAGTAGTAGTAGTAGTAGTAGTAGTAGGAGTGAGAAATAGTAGTAATAGTAGTAGTAGTAGTAGTAGTAGTAGTAGTAGTAGTAGTAGTAGTAGTAGTAGGAGTGAGAATAGTAGGAGTGAGAATAGTAGTAATAGTATTGAAAGTAGTAGTGGGAGCAGTAGTAGCTGTAGTAGTGAGGGTAGTAGTAGTAGTAGCAGTAGTAGTACTAGTTAGAATAGTAGTAGTGGAGGTAGTAGTTGTAGTGGTAGTAGTAGTAGTAGTAGTAGTAGTAGTAGTATTAGTAGTAGTAGTGGTAGTAGTAGTAGTAGGAGTGAGAGTAGTAGGAGTGAGAATAGTAGTAATAGTAGTAGTAGTAGTAGTGGTAGTATTGAAAGTAGTAGTAGTAGCAGTAGTAGCTGTAGTAGTGAGGGTAGTAGTAGTAGTAGTAGTAGTAGTAGCAGTAGTAGTGAGGGTAGTAGCGGTAGTAGTAGCGGTAGTATTGGTTGTAGTAGTAGTGGTCGTATTGAAAGTAGTGGTAGTAGTAGTAGCAGTAGTAGTGAGGGTAGTATTAGTAGTAGTATTGGTAATATTGGTAGTAGGAGTAGTAGTGGTAGTTGTAGGTGTAGTAGTAGTAGTGGTAGGGGTTGTAGTAGTAGTCAGAGTAGTAGGTGTAGTGGTAGTAGTAGTAGTAGTCAGAGTAGTAGTAAGAGTAGTAGTAGTAGCAGTACAGTAGTTACAGCAATCACTTTAGTAGTCATTGACTTCTAACTTTAATTCTCAGTCTGACATGTCCAGGCATGTTTATCCTCCTCCTCTCCTCTGTCTTGTCTGAATTCCTTCACTTTAGTCCAGGGCGCTCAGTGATGCAGAACGTTCATCTACATTGATCAAGGCGACTCTCCAGCCCATCTCACCATCTTTAATGAACTAACCCGTAGCTTAATGCGGCTGAACATACCCTCGCCACCCACAAACAGATGAACCAGTCTCCCATGCAGCAACTCCACTCTCCAGCCCATCTCACCATCTTTAATGAACTAACCCGTAGCTTAATGCGGCTGAACATACCCTCGCCACCCACAAACAGATGAACCAGTCTCCCATGCAGCAACAGCCCATCTCACCATCTTTAATGAACTAACCCGTAGCTTAATGCGGCTGAACATACCCTCGCCACCCACAAACAGATGAACCAGTCTCCCATGCAGCAACTCCACTCTCCAGCCCATCTCACCATCTTTAATGAACTAACCCGTAGCTTAATGCGGCTGAACATACCCTCGCCACCCACAAACAGATGAACCAGTCTCCCATGCAGCAACTCCACTCTCCAGCCCATCTCACCATCTTTAATGAACTAACCCGTAGCTTAATGCTGAACATACCCTCGCCACCCACAAACAGATGAACCAGTCTCCCATGCAGCAACTCCACTCTCCAGCCCATCTCACCATCTTTAATGAACTAACCCGTAGCTTAATGCGGCTGAACATACCCTCGCCACCCACAAACAGATGAACCAGTCTCCCATGCAGCAACTCCACTCTCCAGCCTCTCTGATTCATTTAACCCCCGCTTAATTCAAATAAATACTTGGCTGGAGGTTCGGAGAGTTTTAAGCATTAGGTCCATATATAAAGCCGGTCATTACGCTACGCCGTGATTGGTCGACGGGCCCTGTGTCTCATTTGTTACTCAGAGGATCTCCTGACCCTCATGGAGGGAAAGGTTGACGGAGTTCCTCCTCCAACCCTCTGCCATTGTATGTTTCCATCAGACCCTTGTGATCTCTGAAATAGAGGTAAGTGACACGCTGGCAGTGGTGGAAAAAGTGCTCAATTGCCATACTTGAGTAAAAGTTAAAGATAGTATTTGTAGTAGAAAATGACTTAAGCAAAAGTTAGTCACACAGTAAAATACTACTTGAGTAAAAGTCTAGAAGTATCTGTTTTTAAATATAATTAGTATCAAAAGTCAAAGTATAAATCATTTCAAATAGTGTATATTACTGTAAGCAAACCAGGCAGCACAAATTTCTTACTGTAAATTGTTTATGTATAGCAAGTGGCACACTCCAACACCCAGACATCATTAGTGAGTCCGACAGATCTAAGGCAGTAGGGATGACCAGGGTTGTTCTCTTGATAAATGTGTGAATTGGGCCATTTTCCCGTCCTGCTAAGCATTCAAAATATAATGAGTACTTTTGGATGTCAGGGAAAACGTATGGGGTAAAAAGTACATTATTTTCTTTAGAAATGTAGTGGAGTAAAAGTAAAAGTTGTAACAAATATTTAAAAAGTGTCTTTGTGCTTGTCTCCACCCTCCTCCAGGTGACGCCCATCTTCCCCATTATCCCCTGTGTATTTATACCTGTGTTCTCTGTTTGTCTGTTGCCAGTTTGTTTAGTTTGTAGAACCTACCAGCGTTTGTTTCCCTGCTCCTTTCTGTTTCTTGCTCCTGTTTTCTAGTCCTTCCCGGTTTTGACCGTTCTGAATGCCCTGACCCTGAGACTGTCTACTGTTCTGGGCCCTTTACACCCTTTCTGGATGATTGACCCCTGCCTGCCTTGACCTGACGTTTGCCTGCCCCTGTGGCTGTCATAAACTCTTGTTACTTCTACACTGTCTGCATTTGGGTCTTACCTAAACGTGACAAAAAGTGGGAGAGGAGGAGAGACTGGTGGCGTCAGCCAATCAATTACGTCACATGGCACAGAGGTGAAATTGCATGTGTGAGCGAGAGGTTGTCTGGTGCACCAAGGATCAAGGACACACTAAGGGTAGAACTACATTTCATCTCAGCTTTGGTTGGATGCTGCAGAGCCAACTATCCATTATTACTGTATGGCTCCGTTACCAAGGTAACATCAGTACATTAAATGTGTACGTTTTGATCATTTAGCTGCTGCTTTTATCCAGAGTGACTTACATTCAGTGTAATAAACTAAGGTAGCCAAGACAACCACATATCACAGTCATTGAAAGTAAACCTTCCCTCAAAAAAGCAGCTGTCAACTAAATGAGTGCTGGTGAGAAAAGACATGTACAGCAGTAAGGTGTTAGTCTACTCCTACTCTACCAGCCTGAGGGCAAAACTCCACGTGAGGGGCAGCCGAAACAAAATGGCACTCTGATAAAGTGCTCTATCCCCGTCCGTTTCAGGCATCTGTCTTGAGCCGATAACACGGCACCCCATTACTAACCCAAACGTAATTACAATGTATCTCTATTGCTCCCTGGGCCATGGCAGTGTTCATTCACTCTTGTTATGTAGATGTCATATCTCTTTACATGTTGTGCAGCCCCTGCATTCGTTATCCTTGGCACATTGCAATTAGCTCTGTCGGCCCAGCGCCATATTGATGACAGACGCACAGATTGGAAAGGTTATTGTTTTTTTCACCCTGCCCGCCACACACACAGGGTTAAGACCCACTCAAATATTCAACTGTACATACACACTCATGCACGCATGCACACACACACACACACACACACACGAACGCACACACACACTAACGCACACACACACATCTGTCATTGACACGGGCAGTGGGCATGTTGGATGATGGGTCTCTATTTCTCTCTCTGTCTTCCTCCATCCATTAGTCTCTTCTCAACTTCTCAGTCTCTCTCACTATCTCTCTCTTGCCCCCATCTCTCTCACTCCTTCTCTCACCGTCTCTCTCTGTCCCTCTCCCCATCTCTCCTCATCTCTCTCTTCTCAATCTTTCACCCTCACTCACTCTCTCTTGCTCTCTTCTCAATGTCTTACCATCTCTCTCTATCCCCCTCTCATCCTCGCCTTCACTCTCTCTCTCTCTCTCCGTCTCTCTCTCTCTCTCTCTCTCTCTCTCTCTCTCTCTCTCTCTCTCTCTCTCTCTCTCTCTCTCTCTCTCTCTCTCTCTCTCTCTCTCTCCCTCTCTCTCTCTCACCCTCGACGTCACTCTCTCAGCCTTAACAAATTGGTGTAGCACTCAGCCCTTGGCTCTAATGGAAAGAAAATACACTTTTATAACTGTGGTAAATTGATTGGGTGCGTGAAAGAGTGAGATCTACACTGCTCCTTCTTCATTACCACCTAATTAGAAGCCTCTAGAACCTGGGCCGTCACCGGGCAGACCAACTGCTGGGCCTGTTCCATTTTAACACGAAACTAATACAGCGAATTGAAAATACAAGTTATATCAGAGCCTCACATCAGCAAGAGGCTGGCAACAGGGAGCATAACCAATCAGCAACAGTTCATCCGCCTATAGCTACCGCCCTAGATTCCCAGACAGAATATATAACAGTCTACCTGAAAAAATATGTGCAAGACTCAAATGATATGGATTTTTGCTTGATTTCTTCAGGGAGTGAAAGGAGGGAAATGGATGTATGAAATAGGTGTGAGAAATGGCTGCAAGTCTTTTTGTAAGGGGTCAAAATTCTTCAACTAACATGATGATGACGGCTCCAGACTCTTACCCTACGAGGTCCAGAGCCTGCTGGTTTTCTGTTCAATCTGATAATTAATTCCATCGCCTGGTGTCCCTAGTCTAAGTCAGTCCCTGATTAGAGGGGAACAATGAAAAAAATGCAGTGGAATTGGCTTCGAGGTCCAGAGTTTAGTTTTGAGGGCTCCAGACTAGACTGCACTGGCCTACTTTCCTTGATAGCACTGCAATGTGGAGTTTGCTGAAAGATGATGGAGAGTGGGTATGATACTAATGCTCTCCGTCTCACCATTCGCTCTCTCTTCCTCTCTCCATATTTTCATCATTCTGTCTTTCCATCCTTTGTCACTCTCTTTTACTCTCCATCTTCCTGTTACTTTCTCCATCCTCTCCTCTCCTCTCTCTCTCTCTCTCTCTCTCTCTCTCTCTCTCTCTCTCTCTCTCTCTCTCTCTCTCTCTCTCTCTCTCTCTCTATCTTACTATCTGTCTTTCTGTAACTTTCTCCCTCACCCCAACTTCTCCCTATCCCTCTCTCCATCCACCCTTTGCTCAAGTCATGTAGATTAGTTTGTGTCATGGCGTCTGGTGTCTGCTACTATTCACGTAGCAGCGCCATCATTCAGGGCTCAAGTGCCATTGATTTTCACAGCCCAAAATGGCCTCCTTTTATCCCTCTCACGCTCCAGTGGAGCCAAAAGCAGAGAGAGAGAAGGAACAAAAGAAAGAACAAAAGAAAGAAAAAGAAGAGTGAACAAGGGAGGGAACGCGAGAGAGAGAAGACGAGAGGGAAAAAGAGTGGGAAAGAGGGCAGAAGGTAAGAAAGAGATAGTGAAGGAGAAAATGTGAGTCAGAGAGAGAAGGGAAAAGAAGAGAGTGAAGGAGAAAATGTGAGTCAGAGAGAGAAGGGAAAAGAAGAGAGAGAGAGAGAGAGAGAGAGAGAGAGAGAGAGAGAGAGAGAGAGAGAGAGAGAGAGAGAGAGAGAGAGAGAGAGAGAGAGAGAGAGAGAGAGAGAGAGAGAGAGAGAGAGAGAGAGAGAGAGAGAGAGAGAGAGAGAGAGAGAGAGAGAGAGAGAGAGAGAGAGAGAGAGAGAGAGAGAGAGAGAGAGAGAGAGAGAGAGAGAGAGAGAGAGAGAGAGAGAGAGAGTGAAGGAGAAAATGTGAGTCAGAGAGAGAAGGGAAAAGAAGAGGGAGAGAAGGGCAGAAAGAGAAGGAGAAGGAAGGAGAGAGAGGGGTTTAAGGTTTTATTTAGATGCACAAAAGAAAACAAGTGAACGAGAAGACAGTGGAGACAAAAAAAACAGTTAAAACAATGTGCAGCTTGAAAATGTAACCATCTATTGTTCATCAAAATATCAACACAATGTCAAATACAGGTAGCCTAGTCAAATTAACATCCAATCACATTAACCGTTACTCTCTCACTGGAATTCCACTAACGGTCTGTATGTAGCGAAACGTAGCTGATGCTCATTCCATTACCCGGGAAAGCACCGAACAACAGACAGGGACGTTGGACCATCGAAGAGGCACAAATATGATGAGAACTACATTGATTTGGGGTTCACTTATATAAGGAGTAGTGCCTTTCCTCAGCTACAGTGTGTTATATGTGCAAAAGTACTATCTCACGACTCAATGAAACCTTCACTCTTGCACAGACATTTAGAAACAAAACATGCCAATTAAAAAATAAGCCACAGGGGTTTTTTGAGCGAGAATTAAAACCTACTTTTGAGTAGTAAGAAATGTATTAAAGCAACATATACCACCAATAAGAAGGTGCTTCAAGCGTCTTATATGGTGAACTACCGAGTGGCTCGGATAGGCAAGACCCATACTATTGTGGAGGACTTCATTCTGCCTGCTGCCACAGATTTGGCTGGGAGAAAAATATACAGACAACGTCTTCCTCAAACAACACTGTTTCACGACACATCAGTGACATTGCAGGAGATGTTTTGAAACAATTACTTCTTTGCATACAAGCCAGTGAATTCTATGCGTTACATCTGGATGAGTCAACAGACGTGGAGGGCCTGGCACAGCTCCTGGTATATGTCCTTTTTGTTTATGGGGGGTCAATTAAGAAAGACATCCTTTTCTGCAAACCACTGGAAACCAGGACAACAGGGGAGGATATTGGACCGCTTTGTACAGGACAGCTTTGTGACATCAAATGGACTGGTCAAGATGTGTTGGTATCTGTATTGATGGAGCCCTGACAGGGAGAGTGGTAACGTGCGTGCAAGTAGTTGCTCCCGACGCCACTTGGGTACACTGCAGCATCCACCTAGAGGCTCTTGCTGCCAAAGGAATGCCTGACAGCTTGAAAGACATTTTGGACACTACAGTGAAATTACACTACAGGGAAATTGGTTAAATTTGTTAAAGCAAGGCCCCTGTGTATTTTTTGCAATGATATGGGCAGTGACCATGTAAAGCTTCTACAACACACAGATGTGCGCTGGTTATCAAGGGGCAAAGTATTACACTTTTTTTTTAATTGAGAGACGAGCTTAAAGTTTTCTTTACTGACCATCATTTTCACTTGTCTGACCACTTGCATGATGACGAGTTTCTCACTGTCACGCCTTGGTCTTAGTATTTTGTGTTTTCTTTATTATTTTGTTCAGGCCAGGGTGTGACATGGGTTTATTGTGGTATTTCGTATTGGGGTTTTGTGTTATTGGGATTGCGGCTGTGTAGGGGTGTTGTATGGGCTTGGCTGCCTGAGGCGGTTCTCAATCAGAGTCAGGTGATTCTCGTTGTCTCTGATTGGGAACCGTATTTAGGTAGCCTGAGTTTCGCTTTGTATTTCATGGGTGATTGTTCCTGTCTCTGTGTAGTGTTCACCAGATAGGCTGTAATAGGTTTCTCGTTCCGTTTGTTGTTTTTGTATTTATGAGTTATTTGATGTATCGTTCCGTTTTCCTTCATTAAAGTCATGAGTAACCACTACGCTGCATTTCGGTCCGACTCTCTTTCGACAAACGAAGAACGCCCTTACACTCACACGACTGGCCTTTATGGATGATGTTTTTTCTCGCCTGAATGATCTGAATCTAGGATGACAGGAACTCTCTGCAACTATATTGAATGTGCGGGACAAAATTGAGTCTATGATTAAGAAGTTGGCGCTCTTCTCTGTCTGCATTAACAACAAGGACAACACACAGGTCTTTCCATCATTGTATGATTTTTTTGTGTACAAATTAACTCAAGTTTACAGACAGTGTGAAATATGATATAGCGCAATTATGTATGTACTTTTCCAAAATGGAGGACAAAAACAACTGGATTCGTTATCCCTTTCATGCCCTGGCTCCAGTCCACTTACCGATATCGGAACAAGAGAGCCTCATCGAAATTTCAACAAGCTGTTTTCTGTGAAAATGTAATTTAATCAGAAGCCACTGCCAGATTTGTGGATGGGCTGCACTCAGAGTATCCTGTCTTGGCAAATGACTCTGTTAAGACACTGATGCCCTTTACAACCACATACCTATGTGAGAGTGGATTCTCGACCCTCACTAGCATGAAAACTAAATATAGGCACAGACTGTGTGTGGGAATGATTAATGACTGAGACTCTCTCCAATACAACCCAACATTGCAGAGTTATGTGCATCCTTTCAAGCACACCCTTCTCATTGACCTGTGGTGAGTTATTCACAATTTTCGATGAACAAATAAAGTTTTATATGTAAGATGGCTAAATAAAGAGCAAAATTATTGATTATTATTATATTATTATTTGTGCCCTGGTACTATAAGAGCTCTTTGTCACTTCCCACGAGCTGGGTTGTGACAACAACTCACACTCATTCTTATGTTTAATAAATGTATTGTATAGTGTGTGTGTGGAAGGTTTACAATGATGGATAAAAAAAAAACATTTGAGAGTGTGCTGACCCTGGTGCTAGAGGGGGTACAGCTGGAGGTTGAATGTTTGAAGGGGTACGGGACTATGAAAAGCTTAGCTTGGGAACCACTGTGATACCCGAGGTGCTACAGTGGGGAGGGTGAAGGTTATCACAGTGACTTGTGTTGTATGCATGGATTTGGGAATTCACCTGCAAGAAGTCATTGAAGGTTTTAGGTAGGTTGTCTGGGAGGTATGTAATATTTGTAGATGAAGGTGCATACGTGGAATATATTAATGTTGTAGATTCACTGTCATGAATCTCTCCGAAGATGGTGCCTCTTCCTGTTCGGGCGGAGCTCGTCGTCGCCGGCCTATTAGCTGCCATCGATTCCCTTTCCATTTCCATTTATTGGGTAATTGGGTACACCTGTTTTGAGTTAGTGTTTGTTTGTAGGCTATTTAAGGGCACTAGGCCTGCTGGGCTTGTTTTCTGTTAAGTGGTGTATGAGTGTAATCAGTATTCTTCCGGACAGGTTTAGTCCGTTGTATTTTGGAACAGGTTGTTTCAGGCGCCCTGGTGTTTTGCATGTCGTGGCTCCACAGTCTATGGAATAAAGTATCCACGTACTGAATTACCTGCTCTCTGCGCTTGACTCCTCCACTCACCATAGTTAGAAGTTGTAACATTGACAATATATTGAGTTTCTTAAACACCTGTAAAGATTTATTCCACAAGTTGTAAAAGAATAATATCTGTGGAGAAGTTTTTAGGAAAACCATATGGGTGCTCATACTGTATAGAACACAGTGTTGGTTTAAATGTTTCAACTTTCTTTTATGCAACATTTTTCTAGGATTTTAAAATAACATGGTTGTACAGATACTTGACGATAATTAGTAAAAGATATTGGATTCCAAGACTAATTACATTTACATTTAAGTCATTTAGCAGATGCTCTTATCCAGAGCGACTTACAAATTGGTGCATTCACCTTATGACATCGAGTGGAACAGTCACTTTACAATAGTGCATCTAAATCTTAAAGGGGGGGGGGTGAGAGAGAATACTTATCCTATCCTAGGTATTCCTTAAAGAGGTGGGGTTTCAGGTGTCTCCGGAAGGTGGTGATTGACTCCGCTGTCCTGGCGTCGTGAGGAAGTTTGTTCCACCATTGGGGGGCCAGAGCAGCGAACAGTTTTGACTGGGCTGAGCGGGAGCTGTACTTCCTCAGTGGTAGGGAGGCGAGCAGGCCAGAGGTGGATGAACGCAGTGCCCTTATTTGGGTGTAGGGCCTGATCAGAGCCTGGAGGTACTGAGGTGCCGTTCCCCTCACAGCTCCGTAGGCAAGCACCATGGTCTTGTAGCGGATGCGAGCTTCAACTGGAAGCCAGTGGAGAGAACGGAGGAGCGGGGTGACGTGAGAGAACTTGGGAAGGTTGAACACCAGACGGGCTGCGGCATTCTGGATGAGTTGAAGGGGTTTAATGGCACAGGCAGGGAGCCCAGCCAACAGCGAGTTGCAGTAATCCAGACGGGAGATGACAAGTGCCTGGATTAGGACCTGCGCTGCTTCCTGTGTGAGGCAGGGTCGTACTCTGCGGATGTTGTAGAGCATGAACCTACAGGAACGGGCCACCGCCTTGATGTTGGTTGAGAACGACAGGGTGTTGTCCAGGATCACGCCAAGGTTCTTAGCGCTCTGGGAGGAGGACACAATGGAGCTGTCAACCGTGATGGCGAGATCATGGAACGGGCAGTCCTTCCCCGGGAGGAAGAGCAGCTCCGTCTTGCCGAGGTTCAGCTTGAGGTGGTGATCCGTCATCCACACTGATATGTCTGCCAGACGTGCAGAGATGCGATTCGCCACCTGGTCATCAGAAGGGGGAAAGGAGAAGATTAGTTGTGTGTCGTCTGCATAGCAATGATAGGAGAGACCATGTGAGGTTATGACAGAGCCAAGTGACTTGGTGTATAGCGAGAATAGGAGAGGGCCTAGAACAGAGCCCTGGGGGACACCAGTGGTGAGAGCACGTGGTGAGGAGACAGATTCTCGCCACGCCACCTGGTAGGAGCGACCTGTCAGGTAGGACGCAATCCAAGCGTGGGCCGCGCCGGAGATGCCCAACTCGGAGAGTGTGGAGAGGAGGATCTGATGGTTCACAGTATCGAAGGCAGCCGATAGATCTAGAAGGATGAGAGCAGAGGAGAGAGAGTTAGCTTTAGCAGTGCGGAGCGCCTCCGTGATACAGAGGAGAGCAGTCTCAGTTGAATGACTAGTCTTGAAACCTGACTGATTTGGATCAAGAAGGTCATTCAGAGAGAGATAGCGGGAGAGCTGGCCAAGGACGGCACGTTCAAGAGTTTTGGAGAGAAAAGAAAGAAGGGATACTGGTCTGTAATTGTTGACATCGGAGGGATCGAGTGTAGGTTTTTTCAGAAGGGGTGCAACTCTCGCTCTCTTGAAGACGGAAGGGACGTAGCCAGCGGTCAGTGATGAGTTGATGAGCGAGGTGAGGTAAGGGAGAAGGTCTCCGGAAATGGTCTGGAGAAGAGAGGAGGGGATAGGGTCAAGCGGGCAGGTTGTTGGGCGGCCGGCCGTCACAAGACGCGAGATTTCATCTGGAGAGAGAGGGGAGAAAGAGGTCAGAGCACAGGGTAGGGCAGTGTGAGCAGAACCAGCGGTGTAGTTTGACTTAGCAAACGAGGATCGGATGTCGTCGACCTTCTTTTCAAAATGGTTGACGAAGTCATCTGCAGAGAGGGAGGAGGGGGGGAGGGGGAGGAGGATTCAGGAGGAAGGAGAAGGTGGCAAAGAGCTTCCTAGGGTTAGAGGCAGATGCTTGGAATTTAGCGTGGTAGAAAGTGGCTTTAGCAGCAGAGACAGAGGAGGAAAATGTAGAGAGGAGGGAGTGAAAGGATGCCAGGTCCGCAGGGAGGCGAGTTTTCCTCCATTTCCGCTCGGCTGCCCAGAGCCCTGTTCTGTGAGCTCGCAATGAGTCATCGAGCCACGGAGCGGGAGGGGAGGACCGAGCCGGCCTGGTGGTCCTTCTGTAGCTCAGTTGGTAGAGCATGGCGCTTGTAACGCCAGGGTAGTGGGTTCGATCCCCGGGACCACCCATACGTAGAATGTATGCACACATGACTGTAAGTCGCTTTGGATAAAAGCGTCTGCTAAATGGCATATGTAGGATAGGGGACATAGAGAGTCAAAGGATGCAGAGAGGGAGGAGAGGAGGGTTGAGGAGGCAGAATCAGGAGATAGGTTGGAGAAGGTTTGAGCGGAGGGAAGAGATGATAGGATGGAAGAGGAGAGAGTAGCGGGGGAGAGAGAGCGAAGGTTGGGACGGCGCGATACCATCCGAGTAGGGGCAGTGTGGGAGGTGTTGGATGAGAGCGAGAGGGAAAATGATCCAAGGTAGTGGTCGGAGACTTGGAGGGGAGTTGCAATGAGGTTAGTGGAAGAACAGCATCTAGTAAAGATGAGGTCGAGCGTATTGCCTGCCTTGTGAGTAGGGGGGGAAGGTGAGAGGGTGAGGTCAAAAGAGGAGAGGAGTGGAAAGAAGGAGGCAGAGAGGAATGAGTCAAAGGTAGACGTGGGGAGGTTAAAGTCGCCCAGAACTGTGAGAGGTGAGCCGTCCTCAGGAAAGGAGCTTATCAAGGCATCAAGCTCATTGATGAACTCTCCGAGGGAACCTGGAGGGCGATAAATGATAAGGATGTTAAGCTTGAAAGGGCTGGTAACTGTGACAGCATGGAATTCAAAGGAGGCGATAGACAGATGGGTAAGGGGAGAAAGAGAGAATGACCACTTGGGAGAGATGAGGATCCCGGTGCCACCACCCCGCTGACCAGAAGCTCTCGGGGTGTGCGAGAACACGTGGGCGGACGAAGAGAGAGCAGTAGGAGTAGCAGTGTTGTCTGTGGTGATCCATGTTTCCGTTAGTGCCAAGAAGTCGAGGGACTGGAGGGAGGCATAGGCTGAGATGAACTCTGCCTTGTTGACCGCAGATCGGCAGTTCCAGAGGCTACCGGAGACCTGGAACTCCACGTGGGTCGTGCGCGCTGGGACCACCAGATTAGGGTGGCCGCGGCCACGCGGTGTGGAGCGTTTGTATGGTCTGTGCAGAGAGGAGAGAACAGGGATAAACAGACACATAGTTGACAGGCTACAGAAGAGGCTGCGCTAATGCAAAGGAGATTGGAATGACAAGTGGACTACACGTCTCGAATGTTCAGAAAGTTAAGCTATGTAGCAAGAATCTTATTGACTAAAATGATTAAAATGATACAGTACTGCTGAAGTAGGCTAGCTGGCAGTGGGTGCGTTGTTGACACTACACTAATCAAGTCGTTCCGTTGAGTGTAATAGTTTCTGCAGTGCTGCTATTCGGGGGCTAGCTGGCTAGCTAGTAGTGTTGTTTACGTTACGTTGCGTTAAAAGAACGACAATAGCTGGCTAGCTAACCTAGAAAATCGCTCTAGACTACACAATTATCTTTGATACAAAGACGGCTATGTAGCTAGCTATGTAGCTAGCTACGATCAAACAAATCAAACCGTTGTACTGTAATGAAATGAAATGAAAATGTGATACTACCTGTGAATGCGACCGGGTTGTGAGTCTATTCGGTAGACGTTGGCTAGCTGTTGGCTAGCTAGCAGAGTCTCCTACGTTAAGGACGACAAATAGCTGGCTAGCTAACCTCGGTAAATTAAGATAATCACTCTAAGACTACACACTCTAAACCTAAACAACACAATTATCTTGGAACGAAGATACGAAGACAGCAAAGACAGCTATGTAGCTAGCTAACACTACACTAATCAAGTCGTTCAGTTGAGTGTAATAGTTTCTCCAGTGCAGCTAATCAGTGGACGTTAGCTAGCTGGCTAGTGAAGACTACGTTAGGACGGCGAAGTACGATAATTACGCAATTATCTTTGATTCAAAGACGGCTATGTAGCTAGCTGAGAAGAAATTGCTAAGATTAGACCAATCAAACCGTTGTGCTATAATGAAATATAATGAAATGTAATGAAAAAGTTATACTACCTGCGGGAGCGAAGTGCCGATGCGACCACTCGCTCCAAACCGGAAGACCATCCCCCACTAATAGAGGGGGATAACTTTGGCCATTTTCTAATCTTTAGGAACAATACCAGTTTGCATTTTTTTTGGTGAAGATTAACATTAGTGGCTCAATACTGTAGGAAGACACTGATTTCATCAAAGCGGAACCTCCTCATGACCTGCTGCTGATAGCTATAAGTTACCAATTACCTCCATCACCTCCATTACATCAGGTGGATCAAACTGAAGCAGTGAAAGAAAATGTCCCTTAATGTCATCACAGGGGTTTCAAGCAATTTTCCCGATTTTCTTTGACAGAGAGGAAAGGGTGAAGGCAAAAAAAGATTAGGGCAAGGAGAAATAGAGAGGATGACGGAGAGGGAGAGGGAGAGAGAGACACAATTACCAGGAGAGCTAAAACAGACAGCCAAAGAGAGAGAATTACCAGGAGAGCTAAAATAGACAGCCAGAGAGAGAGAGAGAGAGAATTATCAGGAGGGCTAATATAGACAGACAGAGAGAGAGAGAGAGGGAGAGAGAGAATTACCAGGAGAGCTAAAATAGACAGCCAGAGAGAGAGAGGAGGGAGGGAGGGAGGGAGGGAGGGAGGGAGGGAGGGAGGGAGGGAGGGAGGGAGGGAGGGAGGGAGGGAGGGAGGGAGGGAGGGAGGGGCGATATAATTCTGGCTGGGTCAGGAGTCATTCAGGCAGGGTTTAGTGGTGATTTATAGTGAGGTGGCGGGTGCTTTGCACCCCAAAGCCTTATTCATTCCCTTAATCTAGCTCACCTCGCAGAGACATGCTTAAGGTAATGGCACAGCCACCGTCAAGTGATAGGAGGGAGTGAGAAATATGGGGGAGAGGGAGGAGAGAGAGGGGTAGATCGAGGAAGGAAGGAGGGGATTAAGGGTGAGAGAGAAGGAGAGATGAGACGCTGAGAGGGAAAGTGAAGCAGGGCTCTAGAGAGAGAGAGAGAGAGAGAGAGAGAGAAGAGAGAGAGAGAGCTGGAGGGCCCCATTCTCTGTCTGATTTCCACTAGAAGTGATGTATATTTGCATTCTTTATTTGGGATCATTCCTCCGTCTGAACAGGTCTGTTATTCTGTCCTCTCTCTCTCTCTCTCTCTCTGACCTCCACTTCATTTGGCCTCTTTTTCTTTTCTTTTCTTTTTCTTTCTCCAGAAGGAGAGAAAGAGAGAAAATGAGAGAGAGAATATTCTGGATGAGCCCAGAGCCGGTGAACGGCTGCCAAGACACCGCCTGTAGTGTGAGTTCTTGTTTGGAGTGGCAGATCATTTTGCCAGAGAGAGGAGAGGAGTAGCAGAATCATGTTTGTCAGCCGTCTGTCCTTGTGCACGGCATCTGCGAATGCAGAAACAAGCCATTTGAATCGATCTCCTTTCAAAATGCTCTGCGTCTGCGTTACAGCCAATCATATACTGACAGAGAGAGATGGGTTGTTTGTGTAGAATGTGTGTGTTAACATAGAGATGACCGTCTACATGCCTTTGCTTATTAGTTTTGTACAGCATGCACACACACACACACACGCACGCACTCCCCACCTGTTGAATGTGCTGGATGTGTGCCTGTATGTCACTATGTCCTGATTGTTGTGTTTGGCTCAAACCAACAGAATCAAATCAAATGTTATTCGTCACATGCGCCAAATACTTGAAACATTAAAGGAGAGCTGCACACTTTAGGAGCTCAGATGCAATAATTTAATAAGCTAATATCTAACGTTTCGACCGACAAGCTGTCTTCCTCAGGGTATAATGACATGCGCAAAATACAACAGGAAGACCTTACCGTGAAATGCTTACTTACAAACCCTTAACCATCCATGTAGATCAAGAAATAGAGTTAAGAAAATATGTACTTAATAAGAATGGAAGAAACTCCCCAAATACAGGTCTGCTAAGCTTGTAGCGTCATACCCAAGAAGACTCGAGGCTGTAATCGCTACCAAAGGTGCTTCAACAAAGTACTGAGGAAAGGGTCTGAATACTAATGTAAATGTGATATATCAGATTTTTTTTATTTGTAATACATTTGAAAAAATGTCTAAAAACAGTTTCTGCTTTGTCATTATGGGGTATTGTGTATAGATTGATGAGGGGGAAAAAACAATTTAATCCATTTTAGAATGAGGCTGTAATGTAACAACATGTGGAAGAGGTCTGAATACTTTCTGAAATCACTGTATATACAGTGCCTTGCGAAAGTATTCGGCCCCCTTGAACTTTACGACCTTTTGCCACATTTCAGGCTTCAAACATAAAGATATAAAACTGTATTTTTTTGTGAAGAATCAACAACAAGTGGGACACAATCATGAAGTGGAACAACATTTATTGGATATTTCAAAATCAAAAACTGAAAAATTGGGCGTGCAAAATTATTCAGCCCCTTTACTTTCAGTGCAGCAAACTCTCTCCAGAATTTCAGTGAGGATCTCTGAATGATCCAATGTTGACCTAAATGACTAATGATGATAAATACAATCCACCTGTGTGTAATCAAGTCTCTGTATAAATGCA
Source organism: Oncorhynchus gorbuscha (assembly GCF_021184085.1). Lineage (NCBI taxonomy): Eukaryota > Metazoa > Chordata > Actinopteri > Salmoniformes > Salmonidae > Oncorhynchus > Oncorhynchus gorbuscha. The sequence continues at coordinate 171,097 of NW_025744632.1, forward strand.
CCTGCACTGTGATAGTCTCAGAGGTCCGTTAAAAGCGCAGAGAGCATCATGAAGAACAAGGAACACACCAGGCAGGTCCGAGATACTGTTGTGAAGAAGTTTAAAGCCGGATTTGGATACAAAAAGATTTCCCAAGCTTTAAACGTCCCAAGGAGCACTGTGCAAGCGATACTATTGAAATGGAAGGAGTATCAGACCACTGCAAATCTACCAAGACCTGGCCGTCCCTCTAAACTTTCAGCTCATACAAGGATAAGACTGATCAGAGATGCAGCCAAGAGGCCCATGATCACTCTGGATGAAGTGCAGAGATCTACAGCTGAGGTGGGAGACTCTGTCCATAGGACAACAATCAGTCATATATTGCACAAATCTGGCCTTTATGGAAGAGTGGCAAGAAGAAAGCTATTTCTTAAAGATATCCATAAAAAGTGTCGTTTAAAGTTTGCCACAAGCCACCTGGGAAACACACCAAACAAGTGGAAGATGGTGCTCTGGTCAGATGAAACCAAAATGGAACTTTTTGGCAACAATGCAAAATGTTATGTTTGGCATAAAAGCAACACAGCTCATCACCCTGAACACACCTTCCCCACTGTCAAACATGGTGGTGGCAGCATCATGGTTTGGGCCTGCTTTTCTTCAGCAGGGACAGGGAAGATGGTTAAAATTTATGGGAAGATGGATGGAGCCAAATACAGGACCATGCTGGAAGAAACCCTGATGGAGTCTGCAAAAGACCTGAGACTGGGACGGAGATTTAATAATAATAATAATAATAATAATTTGTCTTCCAACAAGACAATGATCCAAAACATAAAGCAAAATCTACAATGGAATGGTTCAAAAATAAACATATCCAGGTGTTAGAATGGCCAAGTCAAAGTCCAGACCTGAATCCAATCGAGAATCTGTGGAAAGAACTGAAAACTGCTGTTCACAAATGCTCTCCATCCAACCTCACTGAGCTTGAGCTGTTTTGCAAGGAGGAATGGGAAAAAATGTCAGTCTCTCGATGTGCAAAACTGATAAAGACATACCCCAAGCGACTTACAGCTGTAATCGCAGCAAAAGGTGGCGCTACAAAGTATTAACTTAAGGGGGCTGAATAATTTTGCACGCCCAATTCTTCAGTTTTTGATTTAAAAAAGTTTGAAATATCCAATAAATGTCGTTCCACTTCATGATTGTGTCCCACTTGTTGTTGATTCTTCACAAAAAATACAGTTTTATATCTTTATGTTTGAAGCCTGAAATGTGGCAAAAGGTCGCAAAGTTCAAGGGGGCCGAATAATTTCGCAAGACACTGTAACGATGCCATCCTGTTAGAAAACGTTGGCTGTTTGTCATTAAAGTCGCCTAGATAACTTCACTATTCCCTAATGGTTTTCAAAGCTCTGCTACGCAAGCTTCTGACTAGGTCGAACTTGGTTGTTGAAGTAAAAAACCATGAGGTACCAAACCCGTTCACTCGAGGATTCTCGGGTTTCCACCGGAAATGGGCAATCCCCTTGAACTTTTACAATTTGCAGACCTCATTAGAATTAAATGTTCAGGTACCGCTCAGACGGTTTTGGGTGTTGATTGAGGACCTAATAGCTGAGGACTGTAATTATTTTTCACATATATATGTGACAGGACTGCTGCAGTGAATGTATATAGTGTTGTGTATTCTCTTCTTGTACTCCATAGTGACCTGGGAAGCTCCATTCAACAGCAACATGCTGAGCAGAGAGAAAGACAGAAACCAGAACTTATATGTTATCATCTATGAGCAAGAAAGAAAGAACAGAAAGAGAAGAAGGCACCCGCAAAACATCACTGCCTGTGAGAAACCCGGGCCTCCTCAATCAACCCACACACTGCAGAAAAAAGGGATACATCTAAAAGAATGAGAAGAATAAATCAAGGGGAAAATAAATTACAAATATTCCCCTGTGAAAAAGAGACACAGTTTTTCTTGTGAAGCACGAGTCCGGTCTTTGTGCTACGGGCAGAGATACAGCACTCTTTTGTCGTGGTGCTTACTCCCGGTGGTGCTGCTCTTTCAGAGAGGCACGGGGGCCTCTTATTGCCAAGTTATTGCGCCTCTCCTCCATTGTCCTCGCAGGCTGAGAAAGAGACAGAGAGAGAAATGGATGGAGTGAGAAAGTTAGAGAGAGAATTAGAGAGAGGCAGGCAGACAGACACACACACACACACACACACACACACACACACACACAAATCTAGAGACAGAGAAATTAAGAGGATTGAGCCAGAGAAAGAGAGAGGAGTTGTGGGTAGAGAGATAGTTTTGAGTAGGGAGAACAAAGACTGAGAGAGGTAGAGAAACAAACAAAAACATAGGACACATTTCCCAGTCCCATATCTGGATGACTCATTAGATGGTTTGCCCAGTGAAGCTCTTAGCTCCTGACTGTATTATTGTAGTTATTAATCCTATTTCAAGGCCTCATTAAAATCCAAACATTATACAGAGTCAGTGAGGACATATCTAGCCTGGTGTGGTCAATGCTCCAACAGGTCGATGCGGTGTTCAGAGCAGAACACACCTGTTGTTGGAGAAGAAAGAAGGAAGGGGAAGCTCTGCTCAGATACACAATAGTAGGTTTTGGGAGACAGAAGTTGCTCTTTGGTAAAAGGGGTAAATTTGTCATTGAAAAGGAAGGAGGACCAAGGCACTCTTCGTATAATGAATTAAAATACCTTTATTTGTATGGTTTGTAAGTTTAAAAATCTGCATGGTCACTACGGTCCTTGTCATGCATCAGTGGACCTTGAGGATCTCATATTGCAACAAGCCCACGTCTCAGATTTAAACCACTATACGGTAGTTTAAGTCTTCCACTCAGCGCTAAGGCTCCTGGTTGCTGAGAAACCCCCATCACATCCACAGGTCCACAGGCTATACTAATCAACTAGTGTCTCTGAGGATGCAAAAGAAGAGAAGAAGAGAGAGAAGAAGAGAGTAGGAGGAGGGGAAACTACTACGGATTTCACACCGCGTCTCGAAATGGCTTCTGGGGATCGGGGGTTTATTGTGTTTGCCAGTTGAGCCACACATCAGTTGAGCTCCTTGAGGAGCGTGTTGATATTTTCAAACCCACTGATAAACCTGAGTCCTCTGAAGTTTATACTTGGCTTCTTCAAGGGGGTTTGTCTTATGAATAGAAAGGGGAAATTGATTGATAGACAGAGGAGGGGAGTAAGAGCGGAGTAGAATGTGTAATTAAGTGAAGACAAGGATCTCAGAGGAGAATGGGAGTTGAGTTTTCTGATTCGATAAATGTATCTGTACTATATTTGTCAAATTCCCCCACTGCGCAAAACTGTAAGGTACAGTGTCAAAAAATCAGACCTACTTGCCAAACATATCCTCATAACACTGATATCTCAGCTCACTGGTCACCATAGCAACACCGACCCGTAGCACACGCTCCATCAGGTATATTGCACTGGTCATCCGCAAAGCCAACGCCTTTTTTGGCCACCTTTCCTTACAGTTCTCTGCTGCCAATGACTGGAACGAATTGCAAAAATCACTGAAGCTGGAGTCTTATATCTCCCTCTCTAACTTTAAGCATCAGCTGTCAGGGCAGCTTACCGATCACTGTACCTGTACATAGCCAATCTGTAAAAAGCACACCCAACTACCTCATCCCAATGTTGTTATTTATCCTCTTGCTCTTTTGTACCCCAGTATCTCTACTTGCACATCATCATCTGCACATCTACCACTCCAGTGTTAATGCTAAATTGTAATTATTTCACCTCTATGGTCTATTTATTGCCTTACCTCCCTACTCTTCTACATTTGCACACACTGTACATACATTTTTCTATTGAGTTATTGACTGTACGTTTGTTTATGAGTATCTCTGAGTTGTCATTTTTGGCGCATTGTTTTGCTTTATCTCGGCCAAGTCGCAGTTGTAAATGAGAACTTGTTCTCAACTGGCCTACCTGGTTAAATAAAGGTGAAATAATTATTTTTTATAAAAATTGTCCAAAGGACAGGTGGCTTAAACAGTTCATGTCAAGCCCTGGTGTGTGTTCCTTACAATCGTCAAACTATGATTTAAATCATCAAGGATGTCTTCATGATATCAGAATCTTGTGTATATCTGAAGTATGTATTGTATTTTGCTGTATTACCTCCAAGCACTTTAAATGGACATACCATACATTAAAAAGCTGTTGCAGTATACCTAGACTACTAACACTGAAGACGTGGTACTAACACTGAGTTATTATAACGTACTAACACTGCAAACGTTATTGCATAGAGTTATTATAAAGTAATAACACTGAAATTGTTATTACGTAGATTTATAATAAAGTACTAACACTGAAATTGTTATTACGTAGATTTATAATAAAGTACTAACACTGAAAACTTTATCACATAGAGTTATTATAAAGTCCAAACACTGAAAACTTTATTACTGTAACGGTTCTCATGTGCTGAAGGAGAGTCGGACCAAAATGCAGCGTGTAGATTGCGATCCATGTTTAATGAATAACGTAAACACGAATTAACACAAACACTACAAAACAAAGAACGTAAATAACGAAACGAAAACCGAAACAGCCTATACTTGTGTCAACTAACACAGCGACAGGAACAAAGACACTAAGGACAATCACCCAACACAAACTCAAAGAATATGGCTGCCTAAATATGGTTCCCAATCAGAGACAACGATAAACACCTGCCTCTGTTTGAGAACCACTCCAGACAGCCATAGACTTTGCTAGATACCCCACTAAGCTACAATCCCAATACCAACACCAAAACCCCAAGACAAAACACACCACAATACAAAAACCCCATGCCACACCCTGGCCTGACCCAATACATGAAGATAAACACAAAATACTTCGACCAGGGCGTAACAATTACATAGAGTTATAATGTCACGTTCTAACCATAGTTCTTTGTGTTTTCCTTGTTTTAGTGTTGGTCAGGATGTGAGCTGGGCGGGCATTCTATGTTGTTTGTCTAGTTTGTCTATTTCTGTGTTTGGCCTGATATGGTTCTCAATCAGAGGCAGGTGTTAGTCATTATCTCTGATTGGGAACCATATTTAGGTAGCCTGTTTTGTATTGTGTTTTGGGGGTGGTTGTTTCCTGTTTTTGTGTTCTCTGCACCAGATAGGACTGTTTCGGGTTTTGCCACGTTTGTTGTTTTGTAATTGTTCATGTTTAGTTTCTCTTATTAAAAACTGTGAACTCTAACCACGCTGCATTTTGGCCCTCCTCTCCTTCGATGGAAGAAAGCCGTTACATATAATAAAGTCCAAACACTGAAAACTTTATGACGTAGAGTTATAATAAAGTCCAAACACTGAAAACATTATTACGCAGAGTTATTATAAAGTACTAACACCGAAAATGTTATTACGTAGATTTATAATAAAGTACTAACACTGAAATTGTTATTACGTAGATTTATCATAAAGTACTAACACTGAAAACTTTATTATGTAGAGTTATAATAAAGTCCAAACTGTCACGACTAGTCAAGGTGGGTGGAATCAGGCGCAGAGAGCAAATAATGAATAAAGGTTTATTTTCCGGTGAACAACAATAAACACGGACAACCCAAAATACAAACAGGGTGAAAAATATCCAAAACAGGAATTAACAGACAACCGGAGAAATAAAACACAATGTAACAGTGTTCGTCTGTTTAATGAACAGAATAGCGGTACATGAAATAACTGAAATACAAAAACAACAGAACGGAATGTGAAACTAATTACAGCCTATCTGGTGACTACAACACAGAGACAGGAACAAACACCCACAAAATACAAAGCGAACTCAGGCTACCTAAATACGGTTCCCAATCAGAGACAACGATAAGCACCTGACTCCAATTGAGAATCGCCTCAGGCAGCCAAGCCTATACAACACCCCTAATTAGCCGCGATCCCAAATACTACAAACCCCAATACGAAAAACAACATATAAACCCATGTCACACCCTGGCCTACCCAAACATATAACAAAAACACAAAATACAATGACCAAGGCGTGACACACAAAAACACCGACAGCCGAAACAAAATGTCAAAAACAAACAATCCCGCACAAAACAAGGGCGGGACAACCTACATTATATACAGATACTAATTAACTAACACACAGGTGAAAACAATCAGACAAAACCAACAGATAACCGAAAAGGGATCGGCAGTGGCTAATAGGACAGTGACGACGACCACCGGCGGAAGTCGTGACACAAACACTGAAAACTTTATTACGTAGAGTTATTATAAAGTCCAAACACTGAAAACATTATTACGTAGAGTTATTATAAAGTCCAAACACTGAAAACATTATTACGTAGAGTTATTATAAAGTCCAAACACTCAAAACTTTATTACGTAGAGTTATAGTAAAGTCCAAACACTGAAAACGTTGTTACGTAGAGTTATAATAAAGTGCAGACAATGAAAACTTTCTTACGTAGAGATATAATAAAGTACTAACACGTTGATACGTAGAGATATAATGAAGTACGAACACGTTGTTACGTAGAGTTATAATAAAGTATGAACACTTTGTTAAGTATCGTTATAATAAAGTATGAACATGTTGTTACGTAGAGTTATTATAAAGTACAAACACGTTGTTACGTAGAGTTATAATAAAGTACGAACACGTTGTTACGTAGTGTTATTATAAAGTAAGAGTATGTTGTTACGTAGAGTTATAATAAAGTACGAACACGTTGTTACGTAGAGTTATAATAAAGTACAAACACATTGTTACGTAGAGTTATAATAAAGTACAAACACATTGTTACGTAGAGTTATAATAAAGTACAAACACATTGTTACATAGAGTTATAATAAAGTACAAACACATTGTTACATAGAGTTATAATAAAGTACAAACACATTGTTTCGTAGAGTTATAATAAAGTACGAACACGTTGTTACGTAGAGTTATAATAAAGTACGAACACGTTGTTACGTAGAGTTATTATAAAGTACGAACACATTGTTATGTAGAGTTATTATAAAGTACTAACACGTTGTTACGTAGAGTTATTATAAAGTACGAACACGTTGTTACGTAGAGTTATAATAAAGTACGACCACGTTGTTACGTAGAGTTATTATAAAGTACGAACACGTTGTTACGTAGAGTTATAATAAAGTACGAACACGTTGTTACGTAGCGTTATAATAATAATATGCCATTTAGCAGACGCTTTTATCCAAAGCGACTTACAGTCATGTGTGCATACATTCTACGTATGGGTGGTCCCGGGAATCGAACCCACTACCCTGGCGTTACAAGCGCCATGCTCTACCAACTGAGCTACAGAAGGACCATAAAGTACGAACACGTTGTTACGTAGAGTTATTATAAAGTACTAACACGTTGTTACGTAGAGTTATTATAAAGTACTAACACGTTGTTACGTAGAGTTATTATAAAGTACTAACACATTATTACGTAGAGTTATTATAAAGTACGAACATGTTGTTACGTAGGGTTATTATAAAGTACGAACACGTTGTTACGTAGAGTTATAATAAAGTACGAACACGTTGTTACGTAGCGTTATAATAAAGTACGAACACGTTGTTACGTAGAGTTATTATAAAGTACTAACACGTTGTTACGTAGAGTTAGTATAAAGTACTAACACGTTATTTCGTAGAGTTATAATAAAGTACAAGCACATTGTTACGTAGAGTTATTATAAAGTACGAACACGTTGTTACGTAGAGTTATAATAAAGTACGAACACATTGTTACGTAGCGTTATAATAAAGTACGAACACGTTGTTACGTAGAGTTATTATAAAGTACTAACACGTTGTTACGTAGAGTTATTATAAAGTACTAACACATTATTACGTAGAGTTGTTATAAAGTACGAACATGTTGTTACGTAGGGTTATTATAAAGTACGAACACGTTGTTACGTAGTTATAATAAAGTATGAACACGTTGTTACGTAGCGTTATAATAAAGTACGAACACGTTGTTACGTAGAGTTATTATAAAGTACGAACAGGTTGTTACGTAGAGTTATTATAGGGTACTAAAACATTGTTCCTTAGAGTTATTTTAAAGTAAAAAAATGAATGGAAGCATGTGTCTAGTACAATAATAATAATATAATTTAACAGTTGCTTAAATTTCATGTATGGGTGGGCCCGGGAATCAAACCCACTAGCCTGGCGTTGCAAGCACCATCCTCAACCAACTGAGCTACAGAGGTCCTGCTGCCCATATCCATTTTGGTGAGTGATCTTTAGTGACAGGACTCGTATGAAGATGTAATGGCTTGGTTGGGGAATAGGACCTCTAAGTAATGTCTATGGCCGTCTCTCTTCATTGAAAGTCTCCTCTCATCTTTAGTGACAGGACTCGTATGATGATGTAATGGCTTGGTTGGGGAATAGGACCTCTAAGTAATGCATATGGCCGTCTCTCTTCATTGAAAGTCTCTTCTCATCTTTAGTGACAGGACTCGTATGATGATGTAATGGCTTGGTTGGGGAATAGGACCTCTAAGTAATGTCTATGGCCGTCTCTCTTCATTGAAAGTCTCCTCTCATCTTTAGTGACAGGACTCGTATGATGTAATGGCTTGGTTGGGGAATAGGACCTCTAAGTAATGTCTATGGCCGTCTCTCTTCATTGAAAGTCTCCTCTCATCTTTAGTGACAGGACTCGTATGATGATGTAATGGCTTGGTTGGGGAATAGGACCTCTAAGTAATGTCTATGGCCGTCTCTCTTCATTGAAAGTCTCCTCTCATCTTTAGTGACAGGACTCGTATGATGATGTAATGGCTTGGTTGGGGAATAGGACCTCTAAGTAATGTCTATGGCCGTCTCTCTTCATTGAAAGTCTCCTCTCATCTTTAGTGACAGGACTCGTATGATGTAATGGCTTGGTTGGGGAATAGGACCTCTAAGTAATGTCTATGGCCGTCTCTCTTCATTGAAAGTCTCCTCTCATCTTTAGTGACAGGACTCGTATGATGATGTAATGGCTTGGTTGGGGAATAGGACCTCTAAGTAATGTCTATGGCCGTCTCTCTTCATTGAAAGTCTCCTCTCATCTTTAGTGACAGGACTCGTATGATGATGTAATGGCTTGGTTGGGGAATAGGACCTCTAAGTAATGTCTATGGCCGTCTCTCTTCATTGAAAGTCTCCTCTCATCTTTAGCCAATAGATGCCCCCTGACATATTACACCTCAGTTCCTTCTGAGCAGATCAATAGTCAGATCAATAGTCAGATCAATAGTCAGATCAATAGTCAGCATGTTGGACCCTCACGCCTCGCTGATCCATGCCTTTCCTCCCAGGCCTTTAGTTTTACATCGGGTTCCCGTTTGATCCGGTTCCGTTTGGTCCTAGTGGGGTGAAAGCCGAAAGCACTCTGCCTATTTGTTTTTTATTAACCCGACCTGCCGATGTCGCTCAGATGGGGTCCCGCAATTAGGAGGGGGGGGGGGGCGGGCTAAGAGACTTTACATAATTCTCTCACAGTCATAAAAAGTTGCTACTTGACCTAATATCACTCACACTGTCGTTAACGCAACGCTCCAATTACTATTTGACCATGTCTGCATTTTGTACAAGTGTTACGTAATAACTCTTTTCCCAGTCTGTTGTAGCTAGATGTTATTTCTCACGGACAGTCCTCAGGTATAAAAGGGAAAGGTAGACAGAAAGAGTCGAGCACGAACACTAAACCAGCCAGGCCTCTGGGCTCTGCCAAACATTTAATTATGAGGAGAAACTGATAATAATGAATTACCTTTCATTAATTCTTACCTTTGATCCATCTATCCATCAAGCCCAGAAGTGGATCTGACAGCAGTCTTATCAGGTATATGTCCTCTTCCAATGATTAAGGAGATAATTTGGCATCAAACGATTAATTATGGACATCTCTCTCTCTCTGTGAGTGTTGCCAAATAATAGTAACAGAGATATTTTAGATGGATTACCTTAAAGAGACATTGTCTGATGCAACACTTCTGGGAGCTTGTAGTATTTCCTGACCAAGAGGTGTACAGTACAGCAGTGGCATATATTTCACAACCCAAGGGTACACGCTTTGTCGTCATTTTTCCCCTGGCTGTGCCGTGGTATCCGGGCGTGCGGCGGGCTAGTCTGTGTGCATGTAAATCCGGCAGCCCCACTATCGCTGGTCTCATCCGTTACACTCTGCTCCCATTCAATCAGAGTCCCCGCGCCTCAGTGGAACCAGGAACAGCAGATACAATTCTCAGTGATAGGGTACACACACAGGGGTACATGTACACACACACACACACACACACACTCATAGAGAAACACACACACACTTTAACATGCACAAACATGTAAACGAGTACACACGGTTTCACATACAGATAACAATCTAATGTAGAAAAACACAATACACACACACACACAAACACAAACACACACACACACACAGACACAGACACAGATACTGGGGACTTCCAACTCCTGGTGGGGGACTTTGTGAGAGCTTTTAGCCTGATTTGTGTTTTGGGGGAGCTTAATCATGGTCACCATGTGCGTTTCCATTATTGCAGTCGTGCAAAGTCCCGCTCAAACAGAATCTAGCAGGGGCATCTGTGGACGTAGGAGTGTGTGTGGTCGTGTGTGTGTTTGTGTGGTCATGGTCGTGTGTGTGTGTGTTCGTTTGTGTGTCCATATTTATCTCTAGTTCAGTCTACTATTTGTAAACTTTTCAGGTTTCTGTTTGTGTATCAAAGTGAATATCAAAATGTGTGTGCTTATGAATGAGTGAATGTGTGTGTGGGTGCATGTTTGACTGCATGACCCTGAGGCAGAACTGAGAGATTTCTGCTAGATGGGTCAGCTGCAAAGTCAAATTGGATATACTGTATAGTAAAAATGTAAGGTTATGGTTAGGTTTAAAATCAGATTTCCTGACTTTGTGGCTGTGCCGGCTAATGACCACTCTGCTGCCTCTAGGGAAGACTCATGAAAATAAATGCCAACCTGCGCCTGAGTGTGTGTGCATGTCGCCAGGGGAAATGTATCCAATGTATCCTCTAACTGAAAGCCTGTACCACTGTGTCTGAGAGAGAAAAATGGAGAGAGAGAGAGAGAGAGAGAGAGAGAGAGAGAGAGAGAGAGAGAGAGAGAGAGAGAGAGAGAGAGAGAGAGAGAGAGAGAGAGAGAGAGAGAGAGAGAGAGAGAGAGAGAGAGAGAGAGAGAGAGAGAGAGAGAGAGAGAGAGAGAGAGAGAGAGAGAGAGAGAGAGAGAGAGAGTCACCAGGGGAAATTAATCCAGTACATGGAAATCTCATAGGTTATTCATGTCTTCTAAATTGTCCCTGTATTCTGTAATCCCTGTATTCTCTTAGTCTCCTGGCTGCTGTCTCCTGTGTATTTAGACAGACAGACAGACAGACAGACAGACAGACAGACAGACAGACAGACAGACAGACAGACAGACAGACAGACAGACAGACAGACAGACAGACAGACAGACAGACAGACAGACAGACAGACAGACAGACAGACAGACAGACAGACAGACAGACAGACAGACAGACAGACAGAGAAAAGGGCAACCAGTGAAGAACAAACACCATTGTAAATATAACCCATATTTATGTTTTTTATTTTCCCTTTGTACTTTCACTATTTGCACATCGTTACCATACTGTATATAGCCGTAATATCACATTTGAAATATCTCTATTCCTTTGGAACTTTTGTGAGTGTAATGTTCACTTTTGTTTATTATCTAGTTCACTTGCTTAAGCAATGTAAACATATGTTTCCCATGCCAATAAAGCCCTTTGAATTGAAAAAGATTGGAAAGAGAGAGAGAGCGAGAGAGAGAGACAGATATCGAAAAAAGGAGAAACAAGAGATAGAGAGAGACACTCTTCTTAAGATTCTCTTTCTGTCCACTAATTTGATACAGGACAATATAAGTTCTCAGGATCACCTTTAATATGGAGAGAACTTCTCTGAAGTTAATACACATAATAATTCACCAAAGTCCCTACAGACGAACAGTGCAGGCAGAGATGGAGCATATTGGGCTTTCTTAGTTGCCATCTCTTTAATATCGACTGGTTTAACCAGACAGAACGGTGCACTCGCTATTGTTTCACTTCAACTTTCACTTTGACTTCCAGGACACTTTCGGTATGCATTCCTCAGCCATTTTCTCCCAGCCAGGCTCTAATTGACTGTCATGAGAGAATCCCTATAGCCGAGGGAACTGTTTTGACCCAAACCCTAAAATAGCACACTACTTGCCCTATGGACGCCAGTCAAAATGTTAAAAGTAGTGCACTACATCAGGAAAAGGGTACCATTTGAGACAGCCATTTTTCTCCCAGCAAGGCCCTAATTACCTGTCTTAATAGAATCCCTATAGCAGTGTGGAGGCATGTTTCACTAATGTGTAGTCTAGAACGGTACAGATAATTACATGCCCCTGAAATTTAGAGAGACACATTTCAAAGACATGTAAAAAAAAGATACAAGCGTTTTTATTTTTCCTCTGTCGTCTTTCTCTATCAGTGCTGTCCAATTTGCAGAGTGTAGCTTTTAATTAGGTGAGTCACTGTGGCACAGTAGAGGAGTGTGAGTGTCTGTCCGGGATAAGCACAAGCAACATTGGTTGTGTGTGTGGGGTGTGTGCATGTGCGTGTGTTTGTGTGTGTATGCTAAGTCTGTCTGTGTGTGCTCCCTGACAGTGAAGCGTACTCCGGACTCCCTCACTAGCTGGTCTCCCCACCCTCCTCTCCCCCTCCCTGACTGTACACAATCCAGGCCCTGGTGGACTAACACAAACAAAGGGGGAGAGATGGAGAGGCCTGGGGGACTGACTCTCTGGTATGGAGCAGAGAGCGGCTGGCCCCCAGGCCCCTCTCTCTCTCTCTCTCTCTCTCTCTCCCTCTCTCTCTCTCTCTCTCCCTCTCTCTCTCTATCTCTCTCCCTTTCTCTCTGTCTCTCTCTCTCTCTCTCTCTCTCTCTCTCTCTCTCTCTCTCTCTCTCTCTCTCTCTCTCCAGCATTAATACCAACCCCCCCCAGGCCATCTCTCTCTCCCAGCATTAATACCAACCCCCAGGCCCTCTCTCTCCCCCAGCTCCAGGCCCTCTCTCTCCCCCAGCATTAATACCAACCCCCAGGCCCTCTCTCTCCCCAGCATTAATACCAACCCTCCAGGCCCTCTCTCTCTCTCCCCCAGCATTAATACCAATGCCCAGGCCCTCACTCTCTCTGTCTCTCTCTCTCCCCCAGCATTTATACCAACTGCTGTCTGACCGCTGTCTGACCACTGCCTGACCGCTGCCTGACCGTTGTCTGACCGCTAGTCTGACCGCTGTCTGACCGCTAGTCTGACCGCTAGTCTGACCGCTAGTCTGACGGCCCACCGCCTGTTACCCACGCTCTCTGTCTGTGGCACACACACATAGATCTAGGGTTACATACACACACACACAACACACACACTACCCCCCACACACACATAGATGTAGGGTTACATATACACTCCCCCCACACACACACACATAGATCTAGGGTTACATACACACAAAACACACACAATATCCCCCCCTCTCCCCCACACACCTATGTTGAGTTACATACACATACAACACACACACTACCCCCCCCCCTCCCCACCATACACACACATAGATGTAAGGTTACATACACATACACACACAACACACACACACACTACCCCCCCCCACACACACACATAGATTTAGAGTTACATAGACACAACACACACACTACACCCCCACACACAACACACACACTACCCCCCCCCCCCCCAGAATTGGACTGTCTCATTACAAGTGTTTTTCTCCGAGCTCTTGCAAAATGCCTCATCTATCCATGAATAATCATGCATCACCTACCTGCAGATGCTCCAGTTAAAACCTCCACCTGCCCACTGACAGGTGCCTTGGTTCCCCTCCAACATGCATATGTATAAGGCTGCATTCCAGCACTCAAACAATTTGCATAAAAGATGATTGGCGCATAACGTTGGGTATCATTTGCAATATATAGGGGGAAGAGTATGAAGGTTGCATGTCCCAAGATCACTTTTTCTCTCTTTCTCTGTCTCTGTCTCTCTGTTTCTCTCTCTGTTTCTCTCTGTTTATACATCTTGTCAGTGGAAACAGAAGCCTCTTCATTTGGATGCGCCGCATCACACGTAACACCTCTGTGCACCGCACCAGTCCAAGAATGTAGTGAGTGATTTGTCTCCCAGAGTCTCTCTGTTGAAGTCAGTAAATAAAGTGGATCACTCCGGCTCACTGTATGAACAGGGCCCTGCTGGGACGTAGCTAATACTCAGAAAATGGAGGGCTCAAGAAAGTCAGCTCTCCCACTGGGCTGGGGATCAACATGGTGGAAGGCAATGGAAGTGTGTGGGAGAATTGGTGTGTGTGTGTGTGTGCCAGTGAATGTGTTTGTGTGTGTTTGTTTCAGTGTGTGTAATCAGATTAGAAATGTGTGTATGTGTGTGTGTGTGTGTGTGTGTGTGTGTGTGTGTGTGTGTACAAAGGTGTGCATGTTTTAAGTGTGTGTAATCAGATTTTGTGTGTGTATCTACACGTGCACATACATGTGTGTGCACAATCCACAATCCCGTTATGAGATTGCAAGAGTCTCATTCCGAGAGCCGCTGTATGGGTTTCCAAACAGCTAGCGGACCCACGCGGGGGGAGTGTGTGAGGGACTTAGTCTGCAGGGGTTTGTACTTCTGACCTATCGATTCTGTTAGAGGTCCAGAAAGCCTCACCGGCCTCTCCAGGATCACAGCCAACTTTACTAAATAATCAAGTTACCTGCCCAGCCTTCGCTCAGTAAAATTAAAACAGTGAACAGCCTCCACAAGACACACACATAGGTCTACTGTATACACACGAATGCTAACGCATGGAAGCATGACACACACACACACACACACACACACACACACACACACACACACACACACACACACACACACACACACACACACACACACACACACACACACACACACACACACACACACACACACACGACAGCTAGATCAACTATCCCTCCCTCTCTCTCACACATACAAACATAACTCACCCTCTTTTATCATCCTTTGGAATACACACGTACACACCTTCTACTCTTCCCTCGCATCGGCAGAAACCCACGCCAAATAAATCTTCATTTTACGTTGCGTAGTTAAAAGAGAGAAATGGGGTGCCAGGACGTACACGCATCAGCGAATCTGTGATGGCTCACCGTTTGTTTCGCTATCATTGTTCTCCGCTGTGACGGCCGCTGTCAGACATTCAATCACCCAAACACCACTTGCTGTTACGCCGGAGCAGCAACATTCACTCAACGATCCGTCAAGGTTCTGATCGAGAACAGAAAGAAACGTTTCTAAATGAATATTTCAGCCTACGCTTCTCTCTCCCCAGGTGATATATATAAACTGGAAGCCTTGGAGACAGAATAGTGTTTAATTAAGTGCAGGGAACGAGGGTTATGTGAACATCAAAACATTGGAGGTGGACTAATAGAGTAGAGAAGGAACCATATAGAACTGTTTGGTGATTCAGAACTCCCCAGAACTCCCCTTAGAGAGAGGAAGTCAGGTAAACATACTAGCCATTCATTTCTATAGTCTAAAATGGCCTCCTCTCCTACAGATGTATGATCTTAATTTGATCACCCTATTGCAGGACAACTTTCCTGTAATGGAGAAAATATTTGACTTGTATTGTATTTGTGGTTTAAATAGACTTCTGAAGTTTGTATTTACACTTTCAAATGTCAGACTTGATTTTCCCTTCCCTTTCCCAGAAATGTATCAACCCTTACAAAAATGTCTATTCATTATAATCCACATAATTCACATTTCCAGTTGCTGCAGGATTAATTTCCTGCTGTAGAAAACTGCCTCAAATTAAGATCCTACATCTGTAGTCTCCTTTCCTTGAGTACACACATGTTCTTATCTGAGAATGCAGGACAGGTGAAAGCAACCCTTACTCCTCCCTTACTTATCTTTGTATTTTAGACAAAGGGCAAGGAGACAAGGAGACAAGGAGAGGAAGCCATGTCAGACTATTGAGATGCAGCCAACAAGTCTCAACACTTTACACTGATCTGAACACACAGGATAGGTGAAAGTAACATGATAGACACCTATCAGTCATGTGCTGTTTTCAGATCAGCATAGATGAACAGCAGAGGAGGTTAGGAGAGGAACTCATTTAGACCATCGAGACACAGCCCGCTGCAGGCTCCCCATGCAGTTCTAAGGGATCCGAAGGGGTCAGAAGGAATATAATTAATGATGAGAGGAAGCCACTTTATAATACCAAGACACGACCCACTGGTGATTCAGTCTTCCCATGTTCTGAGGAAACACTTGGCGCCGACGACGCCTCTCTCTTCTGTCAGTCGGGGGAGTTAAGTCTCCCCTTGAAGGTCCCTCTGAAACACTGCCCGGCGGGTGTTGGGTGTTTGATGCTGCCTCTCCCTCGGCGGGCGAAGAGAAAAACCAACGTAGGAATCTCGTTTGCTGCACCAACGCCACGCCACGGGCTGTCCCTCTGATTGGCGTTGTATCCTCTCAGTTTCTCTTTCTCTCTCTCTTCCTCTCTCTTGTTCTCAGCCTCTCTCGCTCTCTTTTATCACCCTCCCTCTTTCTCTACCTAGCCCACCTCTTTCTCTGTCTCCATCACTCTCTTTTAACTTCTCTCTCTTACTTGTTCCCAGCCTCGTCCTCTCTTTCATCCCCTCTACTTCTCTCTCTCTTGCTTGTTCTCGGCTCTCTCTTTCTTACACTCCTCCTTCTGTCCCTCTCACTTATATTATTGCTAGTGCTCTCTTTTCTTATCTCCCTTCCTCTCTCTCTTTCTCACTTCCTCTTTCTGTCCTTCTCTTTTTATCTCTTCTTCTGTTTCTCCATCCTTTAGTCCTCTATCTCTGCCCTGGTACCGCCTTCTCTCCCTTGCTCAACCTTTTCCTCTCACTACCTCTCTCTGTATACTGTCAGTCTTTCCCATCTCTCTCTTGTCCTCCTCTTCTCACTGTCTCAGTAAGCAGCTTGGGTTCTAAACTCTAGGCTACAGTGTGAGTCCACTGCCCATCTGTCAAAACGAGAAAAACACAGCGGAAACGGCCAAGTCCTCAGCATCTCCTACAGGCTGAAAGCATGGCAACACCTCTCTCCCTCCCTCCCTCCCTCCTTCCGTCTGGGTAAAACGATGGTGCCCTTCGAGCCAGAAGCCCCTGTCAGATTTATGGAGAGCAGGGGTCTTCTTCTCCCCCAGGCAAAAGCTAGTAGCCGCAGTCAGCAGCTAACAGCCACTAAACAGTTGCGGAGAAATGAATTAGCGGAGAGATGAATAAGCCCCAAGCTGAGGCTTATTGGTAAACAGGAAGTGTCACGGTGGTGTGTCAACGTTTGAATTTCCTGGCCGGGGCCAACTGCCAGGCGAGAGAATAAATGCACCACCTCATACATAAATCATGTTTTAGTCACCTCCATGCCACCAAATCCCTCCGTCCGAGATCCAGCAGCTATCGTAACATTTAAATCTTGTCAGGCATCCTTGGTAAATCACTAGCATGCCCCTGAAAATGATTCAGGACTGTTATCTGCTGCTTTTGGACTGTCCGTGTGTTGTGTGTGTAGTTTTTTGGTTTGTCCTTGGTGACAAACAGTCCGCTATACTATATGTTGCTTGTATAGCATTTAGCTTCTCTGATTAGAGGTTGTATTAAGCAATGCTTTATTGGGATGAACTATATTAGCCTACATATTGCCAAAACAGAAATTCAGTCGAAGACATTTAAAACATTAATTCAAACTGGTAATTATTTTCCCTTTTATTTTCTGACTTACCTGCTATTGGGGTCACTTATGAGACTGGGGCTGGATTCTCATGCAGTTGAGATTATTAAGGGAATTCTATTTGCATTTTGTTCAGCGTGCGGTTCACCATGAGGTGGCTGACGTCAACAAGAGAGAGAGAGACAGAAAGCGTTTGAATGTGAAAAAGAAAGACAGTGGAGCAAGGGCCTGTGTGTTAAAGTCCGTAAATAAAATGCAAGATAATTGCCTGTTTGAGGCACAGGGGGGTCTCGGAATGCAGAGTTGGTTGGATAGCTGGCCTAGCTTGAATTTCCCATCTCTCCTAGCGGCGGGTTTATTAGTCCATTCAGGCCTTTAATAGACTTTAATAGACTGAAAATTTGTTTCTCCGTAGATAATACACGTGAACACAGTCACTTAACACGGAATCATTTCCCACTGCATGATAGCAAGAGAGAGGAAAGTAAAGATCCAGTTTACATGGCGGGGCTAAATTGTGGTCCTCTTCTGTGACCTCTCCACGAATCTGTAAATGTTGATATTGGCATGTTTATATTTACTGGCATCTGTTTAAATTAATTCTAGATAGTGTAATATTCTTGAATAATAGTGTCTAACCTTTCATTGAGCTTCTATAGCCTTCTATAGTCTACATTTATAATCTCCAATCAATACTTAGGCATTTGGATTCATTTGGATTTGACTTTTAAAAAGCTAAGATTTAAAGATGGCTTTACAGAAACAGATTGTGCCTTTCTCTGAGCAGTAGAAGCAGATTATTCAGTCAACCTTTTTATCTGTTGCTGATTATGGTGATATTATTTATCAAAGTGCAGCTGCTACTACTCATAAACCTTTGGATACCATCTACCATGGTGCCTTTCATTTTACACAACTGAGCAAGAGGACAAGTACATTAGAGTGTCTAGCTTGAGAAACACCTCACAAGTCCTCAACTGGCGGCTTCATGAAATAGTACCCACAAAACACCAGTCTCAACGTCAACAGTGACGAGGCGACTCCGGGATGCTGGCCTTCTAGGCAGAGTTGCAAAGAAGAAGCCATATCTCAGACAGAAAGACTAAGATGGGCTAAAGAACACAGACACTGGACACATATATACAGTACCAGTCAACATTTTGGACACACCTACTTATTCAAGGGTTTTTCTTTAATTTTACTATTTTCTACATTGTACAATAATAGTGAAGACATCAAAATATGAAATAACACATATGGAATCATTTAGTAACCAAAAAAAGTGTTAAGCAAATGAAAAAAAAAGATTTTAGATTCTTCAATGTAGCCACCATTTGCCTTGATGACAGCTTTGCACACTTTTGGCATTCCCTCAACCATCTCAATTTGGTTGAGGTGAAGTGATTGTGGAGGCCAGGTCGGATGCAACACTCCATCACTGGAGGTGTGATGGGTCATTGTCCTGTTGGAAAACAAATGATAGTCCCACTAAGCGCAAACCAGATGGTATGGCATATCGCTGCATAATGCTGTGGTAGCCATGCTGGTTAACTGTAACTGTCACCAGCAAACCATCCCCACATCATCACACCTCCTCCTCCATGCTTCACGGTGGGAACCACACATGCAGAGATCATCTGTTCACCTACTCTGCATCTCACAAAGACATGGCAGTTGGAACAAAAAATCTCAAATTTGGACATGAGACCAAAGGACAGATTTCCACCTTTCCATTGCTCGTGTTTCTTCTTCTTATTCGTGTCCTTTAGTAGTGGTTTCTTTGCAGCAATTCAACCATGAAGGCCTGATTCACTCAGTCTCCTCTGAACAGTTGATGTTGAGATGTGTCTGTTACTTGAACTCTGTGAAGCATTTATTTGGGCTGGTTACTCTAATGAACTTATCCTCTGCAGTAGAAGTAACTCCGGGTCTTTGTTTCCTATGGCGGTCCTCATGATAGCCAGTTCCATTATAACGCTTGATGGTTTTTGCGACTGCACTTGAAGAAATGTCCAAAGTTCTTGAAATTTTCCAGAATAACTGACCTTCATGTCTTAAAGTAATGATGGACTGTCGTTTCACTTTGCTTATTTGAGCTGTTCTTGCCATACACAAATTAACTTTTAACAAGGCACACCTGTTGATTGAAATGCATTCTCTGCCTGGCCGGTTCCCTTCTTTCCACTGGGATTCTCTGCCTCTAACCCTATTACAGGGGCTGAGTCACTGGCTTACTGGTGCTCTTTCATGCCGTCCCTAGGACGGGTGCGTCACTTGAGTGTGTTGAGTCACTGATGTGATCTTCCTGTCTGGGTTGTTGCCCCCCCCTTGGGTTGTGCCGTGGCGGAGATCTTTGTGGGCTATACTCGGCCTTGTCTCAGGATGGTAAGTTGGTGGTTGAAGATATCCCTCTAGTGGTGTGGGGGCTGTGCTTTGGCAAAGTGGGTGGGGTTATATCCTTCCTGTTTGGCTCTGTCCAGGGGTATCATTGGATGGGGCCACAGTGTCTCCTGACCCCTCCTGTCTCAGCCTCCAGTATTTATGCTGCAATAGTTTATGTGTCGGGGGCTAGGGTCCGTTTGTTATATCTGGAGTACTTCTCCTGTCTTATCCGGTGTCCTGTGTGAATTTAAGAATGCTCTCTCTAATTCTCTCTTTCTCTCTTTCTTTCTCTCTCTCAGAGGACCTGAGCCCAAGAACCATGCCTCAGGACTACCTGGCATGATGACTCCTTGCTGTCCCCAGTCCACCTGGCCGTGCTGCTGCTCCAGTTTCAACTGGAGCGGCTATGGAATCCTGACCTGTTCACCGGACGTGCTACCTGTCACAGACCTGCTGTTTTCAACTCTCTGGAGACAGCAGGAGTGGTAGAGATGCATTTAATGATCAGCTATGAAAAGCTAACTGACATTTACCCCTGAGGTGCAGACTTGCTGCACCCTCGACAACTACTGTGATTATTATTATTCGACCATGCTGGTCATTTATGAACATTTGAACATCTTGGCCATGTTCTGTTATAATCTCCACCGGCACAGCCAGAAGAGGACTGGCCACCCCTCATAGCCTGGTTCCTCTCCAGGTTTCTTCCTAGGGTTTGGCCTTTCTAGGGAGTTTTTCCTGTCCACCATGCTTCCACACCTGCATTGCTTGCTGCTTGGGGTTTTAGGCTGGGTTTCTGTACAGCACTTTGAGAAATCAGATGATGTACGAAGGGCTGTATAAATACATTTGATTTGATTCCAAGTGACTACATCATGAAGCTGGTTGAGAGAATGCCAAGAGTGTGCAAAGCTGTCATCAAGGCAAAGTGTGGCTACTTGAAGAATCTCGCACCTAGGTCTCATAATGTTTTCCAGGTAAAATAAATCAAATATACAGTGGGGAGAACAAGTATTTGATACACTAACGATTTTGCAGGTTTTCCCACTTAGAAAGCATGTAGAGGCCTGTCATTTTTATCATAGTTACACTTCAACTGTGAGAGACGGAATCTAAAACAAATATCCAGAAAATCACATTGTTTGATTTTTAAGTAATTAATTTGCATTTTATTGCATGACATAAGTATGATCACCTACCAACCAGTAAGAATTCTGGATCTCACAGATCTGTTAGTTTTTCTTTAAGAAGCCCTCCTGTTCCCCACTCATTACCTGTATTAACTGCACCTGTTTGAACGCGTTACCTGTATAAAAGACACCTGTCCACACACTCAATCAAACAGACTCCAACCTCTCCACAATGGCCAAGACCAGAGAGCTATGTAAGGACATCAGGGATACAATTTTAGACCTGTACAAGACTGGGATGGGCTACAAGACAATAGGCAAGCAGCTTGGTGAGAAGGCACCAACTGTTGGCGCAATTATTAGAAAATGGAAGAAGTTCAGGATGACGGTCAATCACCCTCAGTCTGGGGCTCCATGCAAGATCTCACCTCGTGGGGCATCAATGATCATGAGGAAAGTGAGGGATCAGCCCAGAACTACACGGCAGGACCTGGTCAATGACCTGAAGAGAGCTGGGACAACAGTCTCAAAGAAAACCATTAGTAACACACTACGCCGCCATGGATTAAAATCCTGCTGCGCACGCAAGGTCCCCCTGCTCAAGCCAGCGCATGTCCAGGCCCGTTTGAAGTTTGCCAATGACCGTCTGGATGATCCAGAGGAGGAATGGGAGAAGGTCATGTGGTCTGATGAGACAAAAATAGAGCTTTTTGGTCTAAACTCCACTCGCCATGTTTGGAGGAAGATGAAGGATCAGTACAACCCCAAGAACACCATCCCAACCGTGAAGCATGGAGGTGGAAACATCATTCTTTGGGGATGCTTTTCTGCAAAGGGTACAGGACGACTGCACCATATTGAGGGGACGATGGATGGGGCCATGTATCACAAGATCTTGGCCAACAACCTCCTTCCCTCAGTAAGAGCATTGAAGATGGGTCGTGGCTGGGTCTTTCAGCATGACAACGACCCGAAACACACAGCCATGGCAACTAAGAAGCATCTCAAGGTCCTGGAGTGGCCAAGCCAGTCTCCAGACCTGAACCCAATAGAAAATCTTTGGAGGGAGCTGAAAGTCCATATTGCCCAGCGACAGCCCCGAAACCTGAAGGATCTGGAGAAGGTCTGTATGGAGAAGTGGGCCAAAATCCCTGCTGCAGTGTGTGCAAACGTGGTCAAGAACTACAGGAAATGTATGATCTCTGTAATTGCAAACAAAGGTTTCTGTACCAAATAGTAAGTTCTGCTTTTCTGATGTATCAAATGCGTATGTATTGCAATAAAATGCAAATTAATTACTTAAAAATCATAAAATGTGTTTTTCTGGATTTTTGTTTTAGATTCCGTCTCTCACAGTTGAAGTGTACCTATGATACAAATTACAGACCTCTACATGCTTTGTAAGTAGGAAAACCTGCAAAATCGGCAGTGTATCAAATACTTTTTCTCCCCACTGTATATACAAATGTATATTCAATGCTTTACTTATGCTTGCCTGTATATTCTTACAATAATTGCAAATACTCCCTCGAAGTATGACCTTGGCCTTAAACATTTGCTCCGGTGTGTTTTATAGATGTTGCACCGCTGTCAACCACCACTGTATCTGTAATATGTAATCTGGCACAGATACATTTTGATCCCTGAAGATTTACTGAGAACCCCTTCCTTATAACCTCAAACGTCCACTGGGAAATATTTTGCAGACATTTCAGACCTGGGGAGATATTTGTGGTTGTATTAATCAAAATGTCAGCCTGACCTACAGTACTGTCTCTGTTCCTGTCATCCTCTCTCTTTCTCTCTCCTTTTCTCTGTCTTCCTGCGAAACACGACAGTACCAGAGCCATACTGTAAGGGACTCACTAACCTCTGAGGTAAAAAAGTTCTCACCTGAGAAGTTGACACCATAAATGTGGTTAAAGATCCAGCGTTTTACATGCAGGTCTCAGTAATGATAGAGGGCCTGCCATTTACTTGGAAACACGCAAAGTTCTTCACTTTGTTCATTTGTCTCTGTATGTCATGTTGAACATCTTAACTGCTATTCTCAGATGTAATGTTAGTTCAGCTGACTCGAGATGGCTACAGAATCGTTGGTGTCACTTTGGTCTTAAATAATATTCTAAGGGCAGTGAGGAGTTTTTCTTGATGGTCAGGAAAATCACAGCATCCGAACTATAACACATGACCTATGACCTATGGATTTCAATCTAAAACCAAATCAAACAGACACAGCACTTTTCCAAAGCTCAAAGTGGCGTTATAGCTATCTTATTGTTATTGAAGCTAGGTATTACCAGTAGAGGAAGTACATTTCAAATACCAAGCCTTGAATAAACATTGCATACAATGTATACTCTTCCTCCATGTTTGTTTACAGATAACAAAAAAACAAAGCTGATGGCATTTCTCTCATCGAAGTCCCCGGGCGCCACTGATTCCCCACAGCACGCTGCCATGTTGCTTATGGTCCAGAGGAAGAAATGTGAGCGGCATGGGTTCAAACCCCTTTGTTAGTATTGTTCTAAGCAAAGTTTATCAGGTGCATGGAGGACTTTGGGGAATTGGACAGTGTACACTGGCGTACAGTTCCAAACAATGAAGGAAGGAGCCTCCCTTGAAGCAGTGACCCGTGCAGTCAACTTGTTTTCTGCGGCAGACATTGATATGGTAATGATGCGCATTGTGCTTTTGCTGCCTCCGATGCCGGCGACTCTTCTGATGCCTGGTTATTGAGTCTCCCTGTGGAACCTTCTGGATACAAACCAAAGAGCAGAGGAGCGTTTCTGAAGGTAGTTTTTCACTGAGCTGCAGGTGAAAAAAGAAGACGGGGAGCACGTTGAAGGAAATAAACAGTGTGGAAATGGACCGGCTGAGTGATTGACAGAAATCCCACCACGTTGACGACAACGAGACATTCAGGCCAAACTTGCCTTTACAAGTCTTTATAAACACATGAGTAATAAACTGCACCATGTTCAAGACGGTGGCTGTAGGAATTAAGAAACTCAGCTGGGTCCTTGCCATAAGTACCTACCTCCTACCAGAATAAAGGATGAGAACCGTTTTCCCCACAGCCAATCCAAACCGCTCCCTCCTGCCATGCATCTTGTCCAGGCCCTTGTTGGCACGGGCCAGTGCTTTTAGCCGCGGGCGACGCTCACCGTACAGTAGTAATCTCCACAGTCGCCTGATCAGGCCCAGTTCCAAACAACCACCGCTTCGCTAAGATGCTGCTGCCGCTGTCTGTCGCTGGCAGTGACCCAGCCAAGGGAGGGAGGGAGGACGAGGGGGAAGCAGAGCAGAGCCACTTATAATCCTGGATCTCCTGGGTGTCCTGGCTCTTGTTCTGGGCCTGTTTCCCCAGTCACAGAAGCTGATTCCAGGGGTAAATGCCTGGTCAGTATCTCTCGACCATCCGTCCAACGCCCACCACTACTGCTGTCAACCATGACTACATGCTTTCCTGACCACGTCATAGCTTATAACTATGGCCCAGAGTTTTCTGGCCAGGTCTTGCTACAAACAATTCATGGGTCTTATCCTTGCCCTGCCAGCCTCCTACCCTTCCACCCCTCACCCCTGGCCTGCCCAACAGAGTAGGGGGTAACTAAGCATGTCCCGTCTGACAGGTATGCCCCCACCTCCCCTGTTTCCCTCTCTCCCCACCCCCTCCTCCTCTCCCTTCTTTTCCCAATCCTCCTGTTCTCTGCATGGCTTGGTCTCGTCATGCTCTGGTGGGTGCCTGGATCTCCTGGGTGTCCAGTGGGGCCTCCCGTCTGCCCGTGTCTCTCTGCCCGTACTCAGCACAGGGATCCATGGGGAGAATACAGCTATTATCTGTAGCACAACCCAGCTGGAGCCAATCGGCTCACTGAACAGAGATTGGCACCGAGCAATGCCCTACATCTTCCTCTCCATACAGGAAGAGGAACACACAGGGGACTCTGTGAAGGGTGGAAATATTGCTTAAATTACATTGGAGTTGTTTGAGATGGAGAAAGGTTTTTTCCCCTTCTGTTTTAGGAATGGCTCACTGTATGTGCTTTCAAGAACGACAGACCGACCTACCATGTCTGTAGGACTTGCTTCGAAACCGTAAATTTGATTTCACCAGGTAAGTGTTTTGATAACACGTTTACGTTTACAACCATACCCTGGGGAAAAGGTGGAGTGTAGAGGATGTGGGTTGAACCATCCATCTGGGTCTCCCATCCAAGTATCGACTAGGCCCAACCCTGCATAGTTCAGCTTCAGACGAAAGCCAGCAGAGACTACGTGTATTTTGTTTTCTTCTATTCCTTCCATAGCAGCATGTTTTTGACCCAGCACTAAAGCATAGCAGGGTTGGCAATAGCCTTAACCCAACCAGTGGCACTGTATCGAGTCGGCAGTTTGCAGAGGACAGATTTAATGGCGCTGTGAGGTGGAAAGGTATCAGCCATGAGCTACAAAGCCCCGCCAAGTCCCCTTCGTGCTGTGCCCATGTCAACGGAGACACGTACACTCTCTCCTTTGGCCCTCCAAATCCACAGCATCCTTTCTACAGCGGCATTACTAGAGATCTAAAGGACCGGTGAAGAATACGCTGGAAGTCCCGCGGGAAATGGCGGAGACATCAGAGCGCTGATTCCCCCGTCGTAAGCAAGATCACTTTAATAATGCATCCCTTGTGGATCATTTCAGATGTCACATGCCCGAATATACGCTCCGATTATTCATGTAGGCCTACATTTTCTAATCATGCTTTCTCATCCTCCTATCTTCCTCTTTTGACGACACCGTGGCATTACTCCAAGTTCATTAGGAGAACATGACGACAAATCAAACTCTAGAGAAAAAAAGGCCTCTTCCCACTTTTTTTCCCTTCTGTCTCTCTTCTTCCGTCCTCTGTAGTGCTGAGGAAATATATTTCATGCATAATAAGGCACAGCAAATAATGTTATGCTGCAAAGTACACTGTGTCTGGCATGTTGCTTCAGATCTTATATCCTGGTGACAGATGACAAGGCTCTGTCTCTAGTTCTCTAGTTCTCTAGCTCTCTCTAAGTCTCTCTCTATAGTTCTCTGTCTCTAGTTATCTAGTTCTCTCTCTCTAGTTCTCTCTCTCTCTAATTCTCTCTCTCTAGTTCTCTCTCTCTCTCTAGTTCTCTCTCTCTCTCCAGTTCTCACTCTCTCTAGTTCTCTCTCTCTCGTTCTCTCTCTCTAGTTCTCTCTCTCTAGTTCTCTCTATCTAATTCTCTCTCTCTCTGGTTCTCTCTCTCTAGTTCTCTCTATCTAATTCTCTCTCTCTCTAGTTCTCTCTCTCTTTCTAGTTCTCTCTCTCTAGTTCTCTCTCTCTAATTCTCTCTCTCTTTCTAGTTCTCTCTCTCTAGTTCTCTCTCTCTAATTCTCTCTCTCTTTCTAGTTCTCTCTCTCTAGTTCTCTCTCTCTAATTCTCTCTCTCTTTCTAGTTCTCTCTCTCTCTAGTTCTCACTCTCTCTAGTTCTCTCTCCATACTTCTCTCTCTCTAATTCTCTCTCTCTTTCTAGTTCTCTCTCTCTAGTTCTCTCTCTCTAATTCTCTCTCTCTTTCTAGTTCTCTCTCTCTCTAGTTCTCACTCTCTCTAGTTCTCTCTCCATACTTCTCTCTCTCTAATTCTCTCTCTCTTTCTAGTTCTCTCTCTCTAGTTCTCTCTCTCTAATTCTCTCTCTCTTTCTAGTTCTCTCTCTCTAGTTCTCTCTCTCTAATTCTCTCTCTCTTTCTAGTTCTCTCTCTCTCTCTCTCTCTCTCTAGTTCTCTCTCTCTAGTTCTCTCTCTCTCTCCAGTTCTCACTCTCTCTAGTTCTCTCTCTCTCGTTCTCTCTCTCTAGTTCTCTCTCTGTAGTTCTCTCTCTAGTTCTCTCTCTCTCTGGTTCTCTCTCTCTAGTTCTCACTCTCTCTAGTTCTCTCTCCATACTTCTCTCTCTCTAATTCTCTCTCTCTTTCTAGTTCTCTCTCTCTCTCTCTTTCTAGTTCTCTCTCTCTCTCTCTCTCTCTCTAGTTCTCTCTCTCTCTCTCTCTAGTTCTCTCTCTCTAGTTCTCACTCTCTCTAGTTCTCTCTCCATACTTCTCTCTCTCTAATTCTCTCTCTCTTTCTAGTTCTCTCTCTCTCTCTCTTTCTAGTTCTCTCTCTCTCTCTCTCTCTCTCTAATTCTCTCTCTCTTTCTAGTTCTCTCTCTCTCTCTCTTTCTAGTTCTCTCTCTCTCTCTCTCTCTCTCTAGTTCTCTCTCTCTCTCTCTCTAGTTCTCTCTCTCTAGTTCTCTCTCTCTTTCTAGTTCTCTCTCTCTCTCTCTCTCTCTCTAGTTCTCTCTCTAGTTCTCTCTCTAGTTCTCTCTCTAGTTCTCTCTCTAGTTCTCACTCTCTCTAGTTCTCTCTCTCTCTAGTTCTCTCTCTAGTTCTCTCTCTCTAGTTCTCTCTCTAGTTCTCTCTCTGTAGTTCTCTCTCTAGTTCTCTCTCTCTCTGGTTCTCTCTCTCTAGTTCTCACTCTCTCTAGTTCTCTCTCCATACTTCTCTCTCTCTAATTCTCTCTCTAGTTCTCTCTCTAGTTCTCTCTCTAGTTCTCACTCTCTCTAGTTCTCTCTCTCTCTAGTTCTCTCTCTAGTTCTCTCTCTCTAGTTCTCTCTCTCTCTAGTTCTCTCTCTAGTTCTCTCTCTCTCTAGTTCTCTCTCTAGTTCTCTCTCTCTAGTTCTCTCTCTAGTTCTCTCTCTGTAGTTCTCTCTCTAGTTCTCTCTCTCTCTGGTTCTCTCTCTCTAGTTCTCACTCTCTCTAGTTCTCTCTCCATACTTCTCTCTCTCTAATTCTCTCTCTAGTTCTCTCTCTAGTTCTCTCTCTAGTTCTCACTCTCTCTAGTTCTCTCTCTCTCTAGTTCTCTCTCTAGTTCTCTCTCTAGTTCTCTCTCTGTAGTTCTCTCTCTAGTTCTCTCTCTCTCTGGTTCTCTCTCTCTAGTTCTCACTCTCTCTAGTTCTCTCTCCATACTTCTCTCTCTCTAATTCTCTCTCTAGTTCTCTCTCTAGTTCTCACTCTCTCTAGTTCTCTCTCCATACTTCTCTCTCTCTAGTTCTCTCTCTAGTTCTCTCTCTAGTTCTCTCTCTAGTTCTCACTCTCTCTAGTTCTCTCTCTCTCTAGTTCTCTCTCTAGTTCTCTCTCTCTAGTTCTCTCTCTAGTTCTCTCTCTGTAGTTCTCTCTCTAGTTCTCTCTCTCTCTGGTTCTCTCTCTCTAGTTCTCTCTCTCTCTGGTTCTCTCTCCATACTTCTCTCTCTCTAGTTCTCTCTCTAGTTCTCTCTCTAGTTCTCTCTCTAGTTCTCTCTCTAGTTCTCTCTCTAGTTCTCTCTCTAGTTCTCTCTCTAGTTCTCTCTCTAGTTCTCACTCTCTCTAGTTCTCTCTCCATACTTCTCTCTCTCTAATTCTCTCTCTAGTTCTCTCTCTAGTTCTCTCTCTAGTTCTCTCTCTAGTTCTCTCTCTAGTTCTCACTCTCTCTAGTTCTCTCTCTCTCTAGTTCTCTCTCTAGTTCTCTCTCTGTAGTTCTCTCTCTAGTTCTCTCTCTCTCTGGTTCTCTCTCTCTAGTTCTCACTCTCTTTCTAGTTCTCTCTCTCTGGTTCTCTCTCTCTAGTTCTCTCTCTCTCTGGTTCTCTCTCCATACTTCTCTCTCTCTAATTCTCTCTCTAGTTCTCTCTCTAGTTCTCTCTCTAGTTCTCTCTCTAGTTCTCTCTCTAGTTCTCACTCTCTCTAGTTCTCTCTCTCTCTAGTTCTCTCTCTAGTTCTCTCTCTGTAGTTCTCTCTCTAGTTCTCTCTCTCTCTGGTTCTCTCTCTCTAGTTCTCACTCTCTTTCTAGTTCTCTCTCTCTCTCTCTCTCTCTCTAGTTCTCTCTCTAGTTCTCTCTCTGTAGTTCTCACTCTCTCTAGTTCTCTCTCTCCATACTTCTCTCTCTCTAATTCTCTCTCTCTTTCTAGTTCTCTCTCTCTCTCTCTCTCTCTCTCTAGTTCTCTCTCTAGTTCTCTCTCTGTAGTTCTCTCTCTAGTTCTCTCTCTCTCTGGTTCTCTCTCTCTAGTTCTCACTCTCTCTAGTTCTCTCTCCATACTTCTCTCTCTCTAATTCTCTCTCTCTTTCTAGTTCTCTCTCTCTCTCTCTCTCTCTCTAGTTCTCTCTATCTAATTCTCTCTCTCTCTGGTTCTCTCTCTCTAGTTCTCACTCTCTCTAGTTCTCTCTCCATACTTCTCTCTCTCTAATTCTCTCTCTAGTTCTCTCTCTAGTTCTCTCTCTAGTTCTCTCTCTAGTTCTCACTCTCTCTAGTTCTCTCTCTCTTTCTAGTTCTCTCTCTAGTTCTCACTCTCTCTAGTTCTCTCTCTCTTTCTAGTTCTCTCTCTCTAGTTCTCACTCTCTCTAGTTCTCTCTCTCTTTCTAGTTCTCTCTCTCTAGTTCTCTCTCCATACTTCTCTCTCTCTAATTCTCTCTCTAGTTCTCTCTCTAGTTCTCTCTCTAGTTCTCTCTCTCTAGTTCTCTCTCCATACTTCTCTCTCTCTAATTCTCTCTCTAGTTCTCTCTCTAGTTCTCTCTCTCTTTCTAGTTCTCTCTCTCTAGTTCTCTCTCCATACTTCTCTCTCTCTAATTCTCTCTCTAGTTCTCTCTCTCTTTCTAGTTCTCTCTCTCTAGTTCTCTCTCCATACTTCTCTCTCTCTAATTCTCTCTCTCTTTCTAGTTCTCTCTCTCTCTCTCTCTCTCTCTAGTTCTCTCTCTCTAGTTCTCTCTCTCTCTCCAGTTCTCACTCTCTCTAGTTCTCTCTCTCTCGTTCTCTCTCTCTAGTTCTCTCTCTGTAGTTCTCTCTCTAGTTCTCTCTCTCTCTGGTTCTCTCTCTCTAGTTCTCACTCTCTCTAGTTCTCTCTCCATACTTCTCTCTCTCTAATTCTCTCTCTCTTTCTAGTTCTCTCTCTCTCTCTCTTTCTAGTTCTCTCTCTCTCTCTCTCTCTTTCTAGTTCTCTCTCTCTCTCTCTCTCTCTCTAGTTCTCTCTCTAGTTCTCTCTCTAGTTCTCTCTCTAGTTCTCTCTCTAGTTCTCTCTCTAGTTCTCTCTCTGTAGTTCTCTCTCTAGTTCTCTCTCTCTCTGGTTCTCTCTCTCTAGTTCTCACTCTCTCTAGTTCTCTCTCCATACTTCTCTCTCTCTAATTCTCTCTCTAGTTCTCTCTCTAGTTCTCTCTCTCTCTGGTTCTCTCTCTCTAGTTCTCACTCTCTCTAGTTCTCTCTCCATACTTCTCTCTCTCTAATTCTCTCTCTAGTTCTCTCTCTAGTTCTCTCTCTAGTTCTCACTCTCTCTAGTTCTCTCTCTCTCTAGTTCTCTCTCTAGTTCTCTCTCTCTAGTTCTCTCTCTAGTTCTCTCTCTGTAGTTCTCTCTCTAGTTCTCTCTCTCTCTGGTTCTCTCTCTCTAGTTCTCTCTCTCTCTGGTTCTCTCTCCATACTTCTCTCTCTCTAGTTCTCTCTCTAGTTCTCTCTCTAGTTCTCTCTCTAGTTCTCTCTCTAGTTCTCTCTCTAGTTCTCTCTCTAGTTCTCTCTCTAGTTCTCTCTCTAGTTCTCACTCTCTCTAGTTCTCTCTCCATACTTCTCTCTCTCTAATTCTCTCTCTAGTTCTCTCTCTAGTTCTCTCTCTAGTTCTCTCTCTAGTTCTCTCTCTAGTTCTCACTCTCTCTAGTTCTCTCTCTCTCTAGTTCTCTCTCTAGTTCTCTCTCTGTAGTTCTCTCTCTAGTTCTCTCTCTCTCTGGTTCTCTCTCTCTAGTTCTCACTCTCTTTCTAGTTCTCTCTCTCTGGTTCTCTCTCTCTAGTTCTCTCTCTCTCTGGTTCTCTCTCCATACTTCTCTCTCTCTAATTCTCTCTCTAGTTCTCTCTCTAGTTCTCTCTCTAGTTCTCTCTCTAGTTCTCTCTCTAGTTCTCACTCTCTCTAGTTCTCTCTCTCTCTAGTTCTCTCTCTAGTTCTCTCTCTGTAGTTCTCTCTCTAGTTCTCTCTCTCTCTGGTTCTCTCTCTCTAGTTCTCACTCTCTTTCTAGTTCTCTCTCTCTCTCTCTCTCTCTCTCTAGTTCTCTCTCTAGTTCTCTCTCTGTAGTTCTCACTCTCTCTAGTTCTCTCTCTCCATACTTCTCTCTCTCTAATTCTCTCTCTCTTTCTAGTTCTCTCTCTCTCTCTCTCTCTCTCTAGTTCTCTCTCTAGTTCTCTCTCTGTAGTTCTCTCTCTAGTTCTCTCTCTCTCTGGTTCTCTCTCTCTAGTTCTCACTCTCTCTAGTTCTCTCTCCATACTTCTCTCTCTCTAATTCTCTCTCTCTTTCTAGTTCTCTCTCTCTCTCTCTCTCTCTCTAGTTCTCTCTATCTAATTCTCTCTCTCTCTGGTTCTCTCTCTCTAGTTCTCACTCTCTCTAGTTCTCTCTCCATACTTCTCTCTCTCTAATTCTCTCTCTAATTCTCTCTCTAGTTCTCTCTCTAGTTCTCTCTCTAGTTCTCTCTCTAGTTCTCACTCTCTCTAGTTCTCTCTCTCTTTCTAGTTCTCTCTCTAGTTCTCACTCTCTCTAGTTCTCTCTCTCTTTCTAGTTCTCTCTCTCTAGTTCTCACTCTCTCTAGTTCTCTCTCTCTCTCTAGTTCTCTCTCTCTCTGGTTCTCTCTCCATACTTCTCTCTCTCTAGTTCTCTCTCTAGTTCTCTCTCTAGTTCTCTCTCTAATTCTCTCTCTAATTCTCTCTCTAGTTCTCTCTCTAGTTCTCTCTCTAGTTCTCACTCTCTAGTTCTCTCTCTAGTTCTCTCTCTCTAGTTCTCTCTCTAGTTCTCAGTTCTCTCTCTAGTTCTCTCTCTCTTTCTAGTTCTCTCTCTCTAGTTCTCTCTCTCTAATTCTCTCTCTCTTTCTAGTTCTCTCTCTCTCTCTCTCTCTCTCTAGTTCTCTCTCTCTAGTTCTCTCTCTCTCTCCAGTTCTCACTCTCTCTAGTTCTCTCTCTCTCGTTCTCTCTCTCTAGTTCTCTCTCTGTAGTTCTCTCTCTAGTTCTCTCTCTCTCTGGTTCTCTCTCTCTAGTTCTCACTCTCTCTAGTTCTCTCTCCATACTTCTCTCTCTCTAATTCTCTCTCTCTTTCTAGTTCTCTCTCTCTCTCTCTTTCTAGTTCTCTCTCTCTCTCTCTCTCTCTCTAGTTCTCTCTCTAGTTCTCTCTCTAGTTCTCTCTCTCTCTAGTTCTCTCTCTAGTTCTCTCTCTGTAGTTCTCTCTCTAGTTCTCTCTCTCTCTGGTTCTCTCTCTCTAGTTCTCACTCTCTCTAGTTCTCTCTCCATACTTCTCTCTCTCTAATTCTCTCTCTAGTTCTCTCTCTAGTTCTCTCTCTAGTTCTCTCTCTCTAATTCTCTCTCTAGTTCTCTCTCTAGTTCTCTCTCTAGTTCTCTCTCTAGTTCTCTCTCTGTAGTTCTCTCTCTAGTTCTCTCTCTCTCTGGTTCTCTCTCTCTAGTTCTCACTCTCTCTAGTTCTCTCTCCATACTTCTCTCTCTCTAGTTCTCTCTCTAGTTCTCTCTCTGTAGTTCTCTCTCTAGTTCTCTCTCTCTCTGGTTCTCTCTCTCTAGTTCTCACTCTCTCTAGTTCTCACTCTCTCTAGTTCTCTCTCCATACTTCTCTCTCTCTAATTCTCTCTCTAGTTCTCTCTCTAGTTCTCTCTCTAGTTCTCTCTCTAGTTCTCTCTCTAGTTCTCACTCTCTCTAGTTCTCTCTCTCTCTAGTTCTCTCTCTAGTTCTCTCTCTGTAGTTCTCTCTCTAGTTCTCTCTCTCTCTGGTTCTCTCTCTCTAGTTCTCACTCTCTTTCTAGTTCTCTCTCTCTCTCTCTCTCTCTCTAGTTCTCTCTCTAGTTCTCTCTCTGTAGTTCTCTCTCTCTAGTTCTCTCTCTCCATACTTCTCTCTCTCTAATTCTCTCTCTCTTTCTAGTTCTCTCTCTCTCTCTCTCTCTCTCTAGTTCTCTCTCTAGTTCTCTCTCTGTAGTTCTCTCTCTAGTTCTCTCTCTCTCTGGTTCTCTCTCTCTAGTTCTCACTCTCTCTAGTTCTCTCTCCATACTTCTCTCTCTCTAATTCTCTCTCTCTTTCTAGTTCTCTCTCTCTCTCTCTCTCTCTCTAGTTCTCTCTCTAGTTCTCTCTCTGTAGTTCTCTCTCTAGTTCTCTCTCTCTCTGGTTCTCTCTCTCTAGTTCTCACTCTCTCTAGTTCTCTCTCCATACTTCTCTCTCTCTAATTCTCTCTCTCTTTCTAGTTCTCTCTCTCTCTCTCTCTCTCTCTCTAGTTCTCTCTCTAGTTCTCTCTCTGTAGTTCTCTCTCTAGTTCTCTCTCTCTCTGGTTCTCTCTCTCTAATTCTCTCTCTCTTTCTAGTTCTCTCTCTCTCTCTCTCTCTCTCTAGTTCTCTCTCTAGTTCTCTCTCTGTAGTTCTCTCTCTAGTTCTCTCTCTCTAATTATCTCTCTCTATCTCTCTAGTTCTCTCTCTAGTTCTTTCTCTCTAGTTCTCTCTCTCTAGTTCTCTAGGTCTATAGGTCTCTAGGATCTCTCTCTCTAGTTCTCTATAGTTTTCTCTCTCTAGTTCTCTCTCTCTCTAAATCTCTCTCTCTCTAGTTCTATCTCTCTAGTTATTTCTCTCATCCTCTCTCTCTAGTTCTCTACTTCTCTAGTTCTCTCTCTAGTTCTCTAGTTCTCTTGTTCTCACCTCTCTCTCTAGTTCTCTAGTTCTCTCTTGTTCTCTAGTTCTCTCTCTCTCTGTAGTTCTCTAGTTCTCTCTCTCTCTAGTTCTCTCTCTAGTTCTCTAATTCTCTCTCTAGTTCACTAGTTCTCTAGCTCTCTCTCTCTAGTTCTCTAGTTCTCTAGTTCTTGTTTCTCTAGTTTCTAGTTCTCTCTCTAGCTCTCTAGTTCTCTAGTTCTCTTTCTCTCTAGTTATCTTTCTAGTTCTGTAGTTCTCTCTCTCTCTCTAGTCCTCTGTCTAGTTCTCTAGTTCTCTCTCTCTAGTTCTCTAGATCTCTATTTCTCTCTCTCTAGTTCTAGTTCTCTCTCTAGCTCTCTAGTTCTTTCTCTGTAGTTCTCTCTCTCTCTAGTTATCTAGTTCTCTAGTTCTCTCTCTCTTGTTCTCTAGTTCTCTCTCTCTAGTTCTCTAGTTGTCTCTCTCTAGTTCTCTAGTTATCTAGTTCTCCAGTTCTCTACTTTTCTAGTTCTCTCTCTCTAGTTCCCTAGTTCTCTCGCTCTAGTTCTCTAGTTCTCTAGTTCGCTCTCTCTAGTTTTCTCTCTCTCGTTCTCCCTCTCTCTAGTTCGCTCTCTAGTTCTCCCTCTCTAGTTCTCTAGTTATCTCTCTAATTCTCTCTCTAGTTCTCTCTCTAGTTCTCTAGTTCTCTTGTTCTCACCTCTCTCTCTAGTTCTCTAGTTCTCTCTTGTTCTCTAGTTCTCTCTCTCTCTGTAGTTCTCTAGTTCTCTCTCTCTCTCTAGTTCTCTCTCTAGTTCTCTAATTCTCTCTCTAGTTCACTAGTTCTCTAGCTCTCTCTCTCTCTAGTTCTCTAGTTCTTGTTTCTCTAGTTTCTAGTTCTCTCTCTAGCTCTCTAGTTCTCTAGTTCTCTTTCTCTCTAGTTATCTTTCTAGTTCTGTAGTTCTCTCTCTCTCACTAGTCCTCTGTCTAGTTCTCTAGTTCTCTCTCTCTAGTTCTCTAGATCTCTATTTCTCTCTCTCTAGTTCTAGTTCTCTCTCTAGCTCTCTAGTTCTTTCTCTGTAGTTCTCTCTCTCTCTAGTTATCTAGTTCTCTAGTTCTCTCTCTCTTGTTCTCTAGTTCTCTCTCTCTAGTTCTCTAGTTGTCTCTCTCTAGTTCTCTAGTTATCTAGTTCTCCAGTTCTCTACTTTTCTAGTTCTCTCTCTCTAGTTCCCTAGTTCTCTCGCTCTAGTTCTCTAGTTCTCTAGTTCGCTCTCTCTAGTTTTCTCTCTCTCGTTCTCCCTCTCTCTAGTTCGCTCTCTAGTTCTCCCTCTCTAGTTCTCTAGTTCTCTCTCTAATTCTCTCTCTAGTTCTCTCTCTAGTTATCTTTCTCTAGTTCTCTCTCTACTTCTCTCTCTCTAGTTCCCTCTAATTCTCTCTCTGGTTCTCTAGTTCCCTCTATAATTATCTCTCTCTCTCTCTCTCTGTATCTCTCTCTAGTTCTCTCTCTCTAGTTCTCTAGTTCTCTAGTTATCTCTCTCTAGTTCTCTACTTCTCTAGTTCTCTACTTCTCTAGTCTCTAGTTCTCTCTCTCTCTCTAGTTCTCTAGTTCCCTAGTTTTCTCGCTCTAGTTCTCTAGTTCGCTTTCTCTAGTTCTTTAGTTCTCTAGTTCTCTGGTTCGCTTTCTCTAGTTCTTTAGTTCTCTAGTTCTCTCTCTCTCTAGTTTTCTCTCTCTGGTTCTCTCTCTAGTTCTATCTCTAGTTATCTCTCTTTAGTTCTCTAGTTCTCTCTCTAATTATATCTCTAGTTCTCTCTCTAGGTCTCTCTCTCTAGTTATCCCTCTATCTTATTCTCCCTCTCTCTCTAGTTGTCTCTCTAGTTCTCTCTCTCTCTCTGTTATTCTCTATCTCTCTCTCTCTCTAGTTCTCTATCTCTCTAGCTCTCTCTCTCTCTACTTCTCTCTAGTTCTCTCTGTGTCTCTCTCTCCCTCTCTGTCTCTCTCTCTCTCTAGTTCTCTCTCTCTCTAGTTCTCTATCTCTCTCCCTCTAGCTCTCTCTCGCTCTACTTCTCTCTCTAGTTCCCTAGTTCTCTTGCTCTAGTTCTCTAGTTCTCTAGTTCTCTCTCTCTAGTTCTCTCTATCTAATTCTCTCTCTCTCTCTCTCTCTCTCTCTCTCTCTCTCTCTCTCTCTCTCTCTCTCTCTCTCTCTCTCTCTCTCTCTCTCTCTCTCTCTCTCTCTCTCTCTCTCTCTCTCTCTCTCTCTCTCTCTCTCTCTCTCTCTCTCTCTCTCTCTCTCTCTCTGTCTTTCTGGGAAGAAGAGATTTTCCAAAGTGATTTATCTGGGATTAATGTTGGTGCCATGTTTCTGGCATTGATGAGGCCTGGTGGGCTTGATGATGATGTGTGTGTGTGGACCTCTCTTAAACACATGCTAACCACAGGGCTTGTGCCTGCTTTGTGATGTAATATTGATATTTGGGGATAGTTCAAGACACAAGTTCTCAGGCTTCATATTTTATTCTCTGTGGACTCCGTGGGCTTTTTAAACTGATGCAACGCCACCTCTTCCCTCAGCCTTTTAAGGGCATAAAGGCTACCTGGCTAAAGGTGTAGAGAGCTCAGCTCAATTAAGCCTGCATTACATCAGCTAGCTACACGCATTAGCAGCAAAGTCTACCTACGGGTTTACGAGATGGTCGTTAAAGCAGTCACCTTCACAGGTCATGAGTCTGGAGCCCCGTTAAGGGGGCTGAGGTGACTTATCTCCCCGATCACCCCTCACCTTGCCTGGGTAACTCACATAGACCTCACCCCTCCCACCTCTGGATCATTGGATGATTGTCAAGCATCCAACCGTACATGGGAGGGTGTCTATTGGAAAAAGCCAGGTTATTCTGACCTCATTAATACCACAGGGGTCAATGAAGCAAAACGTTTGTGTCCCTAATGAAAATACATCTGCACTGCAGTACATGATGCAGCTGGAGCTGATTTAAAGGTACAGAAGGTATCAAATGTAGATTGACTCCATCTCACTGTCAGCGAGCGGTGAAGGGGTGAAACGTGTTACTGCGTTCTCTTCAGATGTCTCCGCTGTAATTCACCTGTGCACTGTCACTACACATTTTGTATAATTTTTTTTTACACTGATTCTAATCATAACGAACTCTGATAAATGGCAACTATTAACATATTTAAGATTATGGAGAAAGGATCTGGGATGTAAACTGTCTAATGCTGTACTATCTGTTTGACAGTTATGCTCGTGTTCATTCCTCATCTCCCATCACAATGCCCAATAAAAACCAACATAACAGACAACGCAGGTCACTTTACAAGTCCTATATCCCGTTTGATGGAATTAAACTCCTCAGTATCAGGAATGGGATATCACTCTGTGTGGTGTGTGTGTGTGTGTGTGTGTGTGTGTGTGTGTGTGTGTGTGTGTGTGTGTGTGTGTGTGTGTGTGTGTGTGTGTGTGTGTGTGTGTGTGTGTGTGTGTGTGTGTGTGTGTGTGTGTGTGTGTGTGTGTGTGTGTGTGTGTGTGTGTGTGTGTGTGTGTGTGTGTGTGTGAATGCTCATGTGCATGCCTGAGAATGTTTTGGATCTGTGTGAGAATGAGTGTATTTGTGTGAAAATATGTACATTTGTGTGAGAATGTGTACATTTGTGTGAGAATGTGTGTGATTTTGTGTGAAAGGTGTGTACTTGTATGACCAGTTGTGTATTTGTGTAAGAATGTGTGTATCTGTGTGAGAATGTGTGTATTTGTGTGAAAATGTGTGTAAAGTATGTATTTGTGTGAGGATGTGTGCATTTATGTGAGAATGTGTGTATTTGTGTAAG
This sequence comes from Oncorhynchus gorbuscha, assembly GCF_021184085.1. NCBI lineage: Eukaryota > Metazoa > Chordata > Actinopteri > Salmoniformes > Salmonidae > Oncorhynchus > Oncorhynchus gorbuscha. The sequence goes on from NW_025744632.1 coordinate 208,985, forward strand.
AATGTGTGTATTTGTGTGAGGATGTGTGTATTTGTGTGAGAATGTGTGTATTTCATCGAACAGTGTGTGTATTTGTGTTAGAATTTGTGTGACAAACTATGCATTTTTATGAGAATGTGTGTATTTGTTGGAGGTCATCAAACAGAAATTGTGAATGCAACCACCAAAAGGTCAAGGTTCACAATGTACGACCCCTAGGAACACAACACAGATTATACAGGTTGATGAGTGGGCTCAAGGGACCTCCAGGTGGTTAAGGTTTCATTTTGCATGACTGCTCTTGCTATTACAGTTCCATTAGCTTGTACATAATCCCATTAATATCTGGTAGTGTAATAGTAATCATTCTTATCTGGTAGTGTAATAGTAATCATTCATATCAGGTAGTGTAATAGTAATCATTCATATCAGGTAGTGTAATAGTAATCATTCATATCTGGTAGTGTAATAGTACAATCAATATCATTCATATCTGGTAGTGTAATTGTAAGCATTCATATCTGGTAGTGTAATAGTAATCATTAATATCTGGTAGTGTAATAGTAATCATTAATATCTGGTAGTGTAATAGTAATCATTAATATCTGGTAGTGTAATAGTAATCATTGATATCTGGTAGTGTAATAGTACAATCAATATCATTCATATCTGGTAGTGTAATTGTAATCATTGATATCTGGTAGTGTAATTGTAAGCATTCATATCTGGTAGTGTAATAGTAATCATTCATATCTGGTAGTGTAATAGTAATCATTAATATCTGGTAGTGTAATAGTAATCATTAATATCTGGTAGTGTAATTGTAATCATTGATATCTGGTAGTGTAATAGTAATCATTAATATCTGGTAGTGAAATAGTAATCATTAATATCTGGTAGTGTAATAGTAATCATTCATATATGGTAGTGTAATAGTACAATCAATATCATTCATATCTGGTAGTGTAATAGTAATCATTCATATCTGGTAGTGTAATAGTAATCATTCGTATCTGGTAGTGAAATAGTAATCATTAATATCTGGTAGTGTAATAGTAATCATTCATATATGGTAGTGTAATAGTACAATCAATATCATTCATATCTGGTAGTGTAATAGTAATCATTAATATCTGGTAGTGTAATAGTAATCATTAATATCTGGTAGTGAAATAGTAATCATGCATATCTGGTAGTGTAATAGTACAATCAATATCATTAATATCTGGTAGTGTAATAGTACAATCAATATCATTCATATCTGGTAGTGTAATAGTACAATCAATATCATTAATATCTGGTAGTGTAATAGTAATCATTAATATCTGGTAGTGTAATAGTAATCATTCATATCTGGTAGTGTAATAGTAATAATTAATATCTGGTAGTGTAATAGTAATCATTCATATCTGGTAGTGTAATAGTAATCATTAATATATGGTAGTGTAATAGTAATCATGCATATCTGGTAGTGTAATAGTACAATCAATATCATTCATATCTGGTAGTGTAATAGTAATCATTCATATCTGGTAGTGTAATAGTACAATCAATATCATTCATATCTGGTAGTGTAATAGTACAATCAATATCATTCATATCTGGTAGTGTAATAGTACAATCAATATCATTAATATCTGGTAGTGTAATAGTACAATCAATATCATTCATATCTGGTAGTGTAATAGTACAATCAATATCATTCATATCTGGTAGTGTAATAGTACAATCAATATCATTAATATCTGGTAGTGTAATAGTACAATCAATATCATTCATATCTGGTAGTGTAATAGTACAATCAATATCATTCATATCTGGTAGTGTAATAGTACATTCAATATCATTCATATCTGGTAGTGTAATAGTACAATCAATATCATTCATATCTGGTAGTGTAATAGTACAATCAATATCATTCATATCTGGTAGTGTAATAGTACAATCAATATCATTCATATCTGGTAGTGTAATAGTAATCATTGATATCTGGTAGTGTAATAGTACAATCAATATCATTCATATCTGGTAGTGTAATAGTACAATCAATATCATTCATATCTGGTAGTGTAATAGTAATCATTAAGATCTGGTAGTGTAATAGTACAATCAATATCATTCATATCTGGTAGTGTAATAGTAATCATTAATATCTGGTAGTGTAATAGTACAATCAATATCATTCATATCTGGTAGTGTAATAGTACAATCAATATCATTAATATCTGGTAGTGTAATAGTACAATCAATTTCATTAATATCTGGTAGTGTAATAGTACAATCAATACCATTCATATCTGGTAGTGTAATAGTAATCATTAATATCTGGTAGTGTAATAGTACAATCAATATCATTCATATCTGGTAGTGTAATAGTACAATCAATATCATTCATATCTGGTAGTGTAATAGTACAATCAATATCATTCATATCTGGTAGTGTAATAGTACAATCAATATCATTCATATCTGGTAGTGTAATAGTACAATCAATATCATTCATATCTGGTAGTGTAATAGTAATCATTAATATCTGGTAGTGTAATAGTACAATCAATATCATTCATATCTGGTAGTGTAATAGTACAATCAATATCATTCATATCTGGTAGTGTAATAGTACAATCAATATCATTCATATCTGGTAGTGTAATAGTAATCATTAATATCTGGTAGTGTAATAGTACAATCAATATCATTCATATCTGGTAGTGTAATAGTACAATCAATATCATTCATATCTGGTAGTGTAATAGTACAATCAATATCATTCATATCTGGTAGTGTAATAGTACAATCAATATCATTCATATCTGGTAGTGTAATAGTAATCATTGATATCTGGTAGTGTAATAGTACAATCAATATCATTCATATCTGGTAGTGTAATAGTACAATCAATATCATTCATATCTGGTAGTGTAATAGTACAATCAATATCATTCATATCTGGTAGTGTAATAGTACAATCAATATCATTCATATCTGGTAGTGTAATAGTACAATCAATATCATTCATATCTGGTAGTGTAATAGTAATCATTGATATCTGGTAGTGTAATAGTACAATCAATATCATTCATATCTAGTAGTGTAATAGTAATCATTCATATCTGGTAGTGTAATAGTACAATCAATATCATTCATGTCTGGTAGTGTAATAGTAATCATTCATATCTGGTAGTGTAATAGTAATCATGCATATCTGGTAGTGTAATAGTACAATCAATATCATTCATATCTGGTAGTGTAATAGTACAATCAATATCATTGATATCTGGTAGTGTAATAGTACAATCAATATCATTCATATCTGGTAGTGTAATAGTACAATCAATATCATTCATATCTGGTAGTGTAATAGTACAATCAATATCATTGATATCTGGTAGTGTAATAGTACAATCAATATCATTCATATCTGGTAGTGTAATAGTACAATCAATATCATTCATATCTGGTAGTGTAATAGTAATCATTAATATCTGGTAGTGTAATAGTAATCATTCATATCTGGTAGTGTAATAGTACAATCAATATCATTCATATCTGGTAGTGTAATAGTAATCATTAATATCTGGTAGTGTAATAGTAATCATTCATATCTGGTAGTGTAATAGTAATCATTAATATCTGGTAGTGTAATAGTAATCATTCATATCTGGTAGTGTAATAGTAATCATGCATATCTGGTAGTGTAATAGTACAATCAATATCATTCATATCTGGTAGTGTAATAGTAATCATTCATATCTGGTAGTGTAATAGTACAATCAATATCATTCATATCTGGTAGTGTAATAGTACAATCAATATCATTCATATCTGGTAGTGTAATAGTACAATCAATATCATTCATATCTGGTAGTGTAATAGTACAATCAATATCATTCATATCTGGTAGTGTAATAGTACAATCAATATCATTCATATCTGGTAGTGTAATAGTACAATCAATATCATTCATATCTGGTAGTGTAATAGTACAATCAATATCATTCATATCTGGTAGTGTAATAGTACAATCAATATCATTCATATCTGGTAGTGTAATAGTACATTCAATATCATTCATATCTGGTAGTGTAATAGTACAATCAATATCATTCATATCTGGTAGTGTAATAGTACAATCAATATCATTCATATCTGGTAGTGTAATAGTACAATCAATATCATTCATATCTGGTAGTGTAATAGTAATCATTGATATCTGGTAGTGTAATAGTACAATCAATATCATTCATATCTGGTAGTGTAATAGTACAATCAATATCATTCATATCTGGTAGTGTAATAGTAATCATTAATATCTGGTAGTGTAATAGTACAATCAATATCATTCATATCTGGTAGTGTAATAGTAATCATTAATATCTGGTAGTGTAATAGTACAATCAATATCATTCATATCTGGTAGTGTAATAGTACAATCAATATCATTAATATCTGGTAGTGTAATAGTACAATCAATATCATTCATATCTGGTAGTGTAATAGTAATCATTAATATCTGGTAGTGTAATAGTACAATCAATATCATTCATATCTGGTAGTGTAATAGTACAATCAATATCATTCATATCTGGTAGTGTAATAGTACAATCAATATCATTCATATCTGGTAGTGTAATAGTACAATCAATATCATTCATATCTGGTAGTGTAATAGTACAATCAATATCATTCATATCTGGTAGTGTAATAGTAATCATTAATATCTGGTAGTGTAATAGTACAATCAATATCATTCATATCTGGTAGTGTAATAGTACAATCAATATCATTCATATCTGGTAGTGTAATAGTACAATCAATATCATTCATATCTGGTAGTGTAATAGTACAATCAATATCATTCATATCTGGTAGTGTAATAGTACAATCAATATCATTCATATCTGGTAGTGTAATAGTAATCATTGATATCTGGTAGTGTAATAGTACAATCAATATCATTCATATCTAGTAGTGTAATAGTAATCATTCATATCTGGTAGTGTAATAGTACAATCAATATCATTCATGTCTGGTAGTGTAATAGTAATCATTCATATCTGGTAGTGTAATAGTAATCATGCATATCTGGTAGTGTAATAGTACAATCAATATCATTCATATCTGGTAGTGTAATAGTACAATCAATATCATTGATATCTGGTAGTGTAATAGTACAATCAATATCATTCATATCTGGTAGTGTAATAGTAATCATGCATATCTGGTAGTGTAATAGTAATAGATGCTTGTTCTAGGTCCCAAGAAACAAAGAGATCTTCTGTTGAATCTGACAATTAATCTTAATGGTTGTACAGTCGTCTCAAATAAAACTGTGAAGGACCTCGGCGTTACTCTGGACCCTGATCTCTCTTTCGAAGAACATATCGAGACCATTTCGAGGACAGCTTTTTTCCATCTACGTAACATTGCAAAAATCAGAAACTTTCTGTCCAAAAATGATGCAGAAAAATTAATCCATGCTTTTGTCACTTCTAGGTTAGACTACTGCAATGCTCTATTTTCCGGCTACCCGGATAAAGCACTAAATAAACTTCAGTTAGTGCTAAATACGGCTGCTAGAATCCTGACTAGAACCAAAAAATTTGATCATATTACTCCAGTGCTAGCCTCTCTACACTGGCTTCCTGTCAAAGCAAGGGCTGATTTCAAGGTTTTACTGCTAACCTACAAAGCATTACATGGGCTTGCTCCTACCTACCTCTCTGATTTGGTCCTGCCGTACATACCTATACGTACGCTACGGTCACAAGACGCAGGCCTCCTAATTGTCCCTAGAATTTCTAAGCAAACAGCTGGAGGCAGGGCTTTCTCCTATAGAGCTCCATTTTTATGGAACGGTCTGCCTACCCATGTCAGAGACGCAAACTCGGTCTCAACCTTTAAGTCTTTACTGAAGACTCATCTCTTCAGTGGGTCATATGATTGAGTGTAGTCTGGCCCAGGAGTGGGAAGGTGAACGGAAAGGCTCTGGAGCAACGAACCGCCCTTGCTGTCTCTGCCTGGCCGGTTCCCCTTTTCCACTGGGATTCTCTGCCTCTAACCCTGTTACGGGGCTGAGTCACTGGCTTGCTGGGGCTCTCTCGTGCCGTCCCTGGGGGGGTGTGCGTCACCTGGGTGGGTTGATTCACTGTTGTGGTCGGCCTGTCTGGGTTCCCCCCCCTTGGGTTGTACCGTGTCGGAGATCTTTGTGGGCTATACTCGGCCTTGTCTCAGGATGGTAAATTGGTGGTTGAAGATTTCCCTCTAGTGGTGTGGGGGCTGTGCTTTGGCAAAGTGGGTGGGGTTATATCCTTCCTGTTTGGCCCTGTCCGGGGTGTCCTCGGATGGGGCCACAGTGTCTCCTGACCCCTCCTGTCTCAGCCTCCAGTATTTATGCTGCAGTAGTTTATGTGTCGGGGGGCTAGGGTCAGTTTGTTTATCTGGAGTACTTCTCCTGTCCTATTCGGTGTCCTGTGTAAATCTAAGTGTGCGTTCTCTAATTCTCTCCTTCTCTCTTTCTTTCTCTCTCTCGGAGGACCTGAGCCCTAGAACCATGCCCCAGGACTACCTGACATGATGACTCCTTGCTGTCCCCAGTCCACCTGGCCATGCTCCTGCTCCAGTTTCAACTGGCCTGGGCCCTAGGACCATGTCCCAGGACTACCTGACATGAGGACTCCTTGCTATCCCCAGTCCACCTGGCCATGCTCCTGCTCCAGTTTCAACTGTTCTGCCTTACTATTATTCAACCATGCTGGTCATTTATGAACATTTGAACATCTTGGCCACGTTCTGTTATAATCTCCACCCGGCACAGCCAGAAGAGGACTGGCCACCCCACATATGCTCTCTCTAATTCTCACTTTCTTTCTCTCTCTCGGAGGACCTGAGCCCTAGGACCGTGCCCCAGGACTACCTGACATGATGGCTCCTTGCTGTCCCCAGTCCACCTGACTGTGCTGCTGCTCCAGTTTCAACTGTTCTGCCTTATTATTATTTGACCATGCTGGTCATTTATGAACATTTGAACATCTTGGTCATGTTCTGTTATAATCTCTACCCGGCACAGCCAGAAGAGGACTGGCCACCCCACATAGCCCGGTTCCTCTCTAGGTTTCTTCCTAGGTTTTGGCCTTTCTAGGGAGTTTTTCCTAGCCACCGTGCTTTTACACCTGCATTGTTTGCTGTTTGGGGTTTTAGGCTGGGTTTCTGTACAGCACTTTGAGATATCAGCTGATGTACGAAGGGCTATATAAATAAATTTGATTTGATTTGATTTAATCATGCATATCTGGTAGTGTAATAGTACAATCAATATCATTCATATCTGGTAGTGTAATAGTAATCATTAATATCTGGTAGTGTAATAGTACAATCAATATCATTCTATCTGGTATTGTAATGTTAAACATTAATATCTGCTAGTGTAATAGTAATCATTCATATCTGGTAGTGTAATAGTAATCATTCATATCTGGTAGTGTATTAGTAATCATTCATATCTGGTAGTGTAATAGTAATCATTCATATCTGGTAGTGTAATAGTAATCATTCATATCTGGTAGTGGAATAGTAATCATTCATATCTGGTAGTGTAATAGTAATCATTCATATCTGGTAGTGTAATAGCAATCATTCATATCTGGTAGTGTAATAGTAATCATTCATATCTAGTAGTGTAATAGTAATCATGCATATCTTGTAGTGTAATAGTACAATCAATATCATTCATATCTGGTAGTGTAATAGTACAATCAATATAATTCATATCTAGTAGTGTAATAGTAATCATTCATATCTGGTAGTGTAATAGTAATCATTCATATCTGGTAGTGTAATAGTACAATCAATATCATTCATATCTGGTAGTGGAATAGTATTATTTCATATCTGGTAGTGTAATAGTAATCATTCATATCTGGTAGTGTAATAGTAATCATTCATATCTGGTAGTGTAATAGTACAATCAATATAATTCATATCTAGTAGTGTAATAGTAATCATTCATATCTGGTAGTGTAATAGTACAATCAATATCATTCATATCTGGTAGTGTAATAGTACAATCAAAATAATTCACATCTAGTAGTGTAATAGTAATCATTCATATCTGGTAGTGTAATAGTACAATCAATATCATTCATATCTGGTAGTGTAATAGTACAATCAATATCATTCATATCTGGTAGTGTAATAGTACAATCAATATCATTCATATCTGGTAGTGTAATAGTACAATCAATATCATTAATATCTGGTAGTGTAATAGTAATCATTCATATCTGGTAGTGTAATAGTAATCATTCATATCTGGTAGTGTAATAGTACAATCAATATCATTCATATCTGGTAGTGTAAAAGTACAATCAATATCATTCATATCTGGTAGTGTAATAGTAATCATTCATATCTGGTAGTGTAATAGTACAATCAATATCATTCATATCTGGTAGTGTAATAGTACAATCAATATCATTCATATCTGGTAGTGTAATAGTACAATCAATATCATTAATATCTGGTAGTGTAAAAGTACAATCAATATCATTCATATCTGGTAGTGTAATAGTACAATCAATATCATTCATATCTGGTAGTGTAATAGTACAATCAATATCATTAATATCTGGTAGTGTAATAGTAATCATTCATATCTGGTAGTGTAATAGTACAATCAATATCATTCATATCTGGTAGTGTAATAGTACAATCAATATCATTCATATCTGGTAGTGTAATAGTACAATCAATATCATTCATATCTGGTAGTGTAATAGTACAATCAATATCATTCATATCTGGTAGTGTAAAAGTACAATCAATATCATTCATATCTGGTAGTGTAATAGTACAATCAATATCATTCATATCTGGTAGTGTAATAGTACAATCAATATCATTAATATCTGGTAGTGTAATAGTAATCATTAATATCTGGTAGTGTAATAGTACAATCAATATCATTCATATCTGGTAGTGTAATAGTACAATCAATATCATTCATATCTGGTAGTGTAATAGTACAATCAATATCATTCATATCTGGTAGTGTAATAGTACAATCAATATCATTCATATCTGGTAGTGTAATAGTACAATCAATATCATTCATATCTGGTAATGTAATAGTACAATCAATATCATTCATATCTGGTAGTGTAATAGTACAATCAATATCATTCATATCTGGTAGTGTAATAGTACAATCAATATCATTCATATCTGGTAGTGTAATAGTAATCATTCATATCTGGTAGTGTAATAGTAATCATTAATATCTGGTAGTGTAATAGTACAATCAATATCATTCATATCTGGTAGTGTAAAAGTACAATCAATATCATTCATATCTGGTAGTGTAATAGTACAATCAATATCATTCATATCTGGTAGTGTAATAGTACAATCAATATCATTAATATCTGGTAGTGTAATAGTACAATCAATATCATTCATATCTGGTAGTGTAATAGTACAATCAATATCATTCATATCTGGTAGTGTAATAGTACAATCAATATCATTAATATCTGGTAGTGTAATAGTACAATCAATATCATTCATATCTGGTAGTGTAATAGTACAATCCATATCATTCATATCTGGTAGTGTAATAGTACAATCAATATCATTCATATCTGGTAGTGTAATAGTGCAATCAATATCATTCATATCTGGTAGTGTAATAGTACAATCAATATCATTCATATCTGGTAGTGTAATAGTACAATCAATATCATTAATATCTGGTAGTGTAATAGTACAATCAATATCATTCATATCTGGTAGTGTAATAGTACAATCAATATCATTCATATCTGGTAGTGTAATAGTACAATCAATATCATTAATATCTGGTAGTGTAATAGTACAATCAATATCATTCATATCTGGTAGTGTAATAGTACAATCAATATCATTCATATCTGGTAGTGTAATAGTACAATCAATATCATTCATATCTGGAAGTGTAATAGTACAATCAATATCATTCATATCTGGTAGTGTAATAGTACAATCAATATCATTCATATCTGGTAGTGTAATAGTACAATCAATATCATTCATATCTGGTAGTGTAATAGTAATCATGCATATCTGGTAGTGTAATAGTAATCATGCATATCTGGTAGTGTAATAGTAATCATTAATATCTGGTAGTGTAATAGTACAATCAATATCATTCATATCTGGTAGTGTAATAGTAATCATTAATATCTGGTAGTGTAATAGTACAATCAATATCATTCATATCTGGTAGTGTAATAGTAATCATTAATATCTGGTAGTGTAATAGTACAATCAATATCATTCATATCTGGTAGTGTAATAGTAATCATTAATATCTGGTAGTGTAATAGTACAATCAATATCATTCATATCTGGTAGTGTAATAGTAATCATTCATATCTGGTAGTGTAATAGTAATCATTCATATCTGGTAGTGTAATAGTAATCATTCATATCTGGTAGTGTAATAGTAATCATTCATATCTGGTAGTGTAATAGTACAATCAATATCATTCATATCTGGTAGTGTAATAGTAATCATTAATATCTGGTAGTGTAATAGTACAATCAATATCATTCATATCTGGTAGTGTAATAGTAATCATTCATATCTGGTAGTGTAATAGTAATCATTAATATCTGGTAGTGTAATAGTACAATCAATATCATTCATATCTGGTAGTGTAATAGTAATCATTCATATCTGGTAGTGTAATAGTAATCATTCATATCTGGTAGTGTAATAGTACAATCAATATCATTCATATCTGGTAGTGTAATAGTAATCATTCATATCTGGTAGTGTAATAGTAATCATTCATATCTGGTAGTGTAATAGTAATCATTCATATCTGGTAGTGTAATAGTAATCAATATCATATCTGGTAGTGTAATAGTAATCATTCATATCTGGTAGTGTAATAGTAATCATTCATATCTGGTAGTGTAATAGTAATCATTCATATCTGGTAGTGTAATAGTAATCATTCATATCTGGTAGTGTAATAGTAATCATTCATATCTGGTAGTGTAATAGTAATCATGCATATATGGTAGTGTAATAGTACAATCAATATCATTCATATCTGGTAGTGTAATAGTAATCATTAATATCTGGTAGTGTAATAGTACAATCAATATCATTCATATCTGGTAGTGTAATAGTAATCATTAATATCTGGTAGTGTAATAGTACAATCAATATCATTCATATCTGGTAGTGTAATAGTAATCATTAATATCTGGTAGTGTAATAGTACAATCAATATCATTCATATCTGGTAGTGTAATAGTAATCATGCATATCTGGTAGTGTAATAGTACAATCAATATCATTCATATCTGGTAGTGTAATAGTAATCATGCATATCTGGTAGTGTAATAGTACAATCAATATCATTCATATCTGGTAGTGTAATAGTACAATCAATATCATTCATATCTGGTAGTGTAATAGTAATCATGCATATCTGGTAGTGTAATAGTACAATCAATATCATTCATATCTGGTAGTGTAATAGTAATCATTAATATCTGGTAGTGTAATAGTACAATCAATATCATTCATATCTGGTAGTGTAATAGTAATCATGCATATCTGGTAGTGTAATAGTACAATCAATATCATTCATATCTGGTAGTGTAATAGTAATCATTAATATCTGGTAGTGTAATAGTACAATCAATATCATTCATATCTGGTAGTGTAATAGTAATCATTAATATCTGGTAGTGTAATAGTACAATCAATATCATTCATATCTGGTAGTGTAATAGTAATCATTAATATCTGGTAGTGTAATAGTACAATCAATATCATTCATATCTGGTAGTGTAATAGTAATCATTCATATCTGGTAGTGTAATAGTAATCATTCATATCTGGTAGTGTAATAGTAATCATTCATATCTGGTAGTGTAATAGTAATCATTAATATCTGGTAGTGTAATAGTACAATCAATATCATTCATATCTGGTAGTGTAATAGTAATCATTCATATCTGGTAGTGTAATAGTAATCATGCATATATGGTAGTGTAATAGTACAATCAATATCATTCATATCTGGTAGTGTAATAGTAATCATTCATATCTGGTAGTGTAATAGTAATCATTCATATCTGGTAGTGTAATAGTAATCATTCATATCTGGTAGTGTAATAGTAATCATTCATATCTGGTAGTGTAATAGTAATCATGCATATCTGGTAGTGTAATAGTAATCATGCATATATGGTAGTGTAATAGTAATCATTCATATCTGGTAGTGTAATAGTAATCATTCATATCTGGTAGTGTAATAGTAATCATGCATATCTGGTAGTGTAATAGTACAATCAATATCATTCATATCTGGTAGTGTAATAGTAATCATTCATATCTGGTAGTGTAATAGTAATCATTCATATCTGGTAGTGTAATAGTAATCATTCATATCTGGTAGTGTAATAGTAATCATTCATATCTGGTAGTGTAATAGTAATCATTCATATCTGGTAGTGTAATAGTAATCATTCATATCTGGTAGTGTAATAGTAATCATTCATATCTGGTAGTGTAATAGTAATCATGCATATATGGTAGTGTAATAGTACAATCAATATCATTCATATCTGGTAGTGTAATAGTAATCATTCATATCTGGTAGTGTAATAGTAATCATTCATATCTGGTAGTGTAATAGTAATCATTCATATCTGGTAGTGTAATAGTAATCATTCATATCTGGTAGTGTAATAGTAATCATTCATATCTGGTAGTGTAATAGTAATCATTCATATCTGGTAGTGTAATAGTAATCATTCATATCTGGTAGTGTAATAGTAATCATATCATTCATATCTGGTAGTGTAATAGTAATCATTCATATCTGGTAGTGTAATAGTAATCATTCATATCTGGTAGTGTAATAGTAATCATTCATATCTGGTAGTGTAATAGTAATCATTCATATCTGGTAGTGTAATAGTAATCATTCATATCTGGTAGTGTAATAGTAATCATTCATATCTGGTAGTGTAATAGTAATCATTCATATCTGGTAGTGTAATAGTAATCATTCATATCTGGTAGTGTAATAGTAATCATTCATATCTGGTAGTGTAATAGTACAATCAATATCATTCATATCTGGTAGTGTAATAGTAATCATTCATATCTGGTAGTGTAATAGTAATCATTCATATCTGGTAGTGTAATAGTAATCATTCATATCTGGTAGTGTAATAGTAATCATTCATATCTGGTAGTGTAATAGTAATCATTCATATCTGGTAGTGTAATAGTAATCATTCATATCTGGTAGTGTAATAGTAATCATGCATATATGGTAGTGTAATAGTACAATCAATATCATTCATATCTGGTAGTGTAATAGTAATCATTCATATCTGGTAGTGTAATAGTAATCATTCATATCTGGTAGTGTAATAGTAATCATTCATATCTGGTAGTGTATAGTAATCATTCATATCTGGTATAGTAATCATTCATATCTGGTAGTGTAATAGTAATCATTCATATCTGGTAGTGTAATAGTAATCATATCATTCATATCTGGTAGTGTAATAGTAATCATTCATATCTGGTAGTGTAATAGTAATCAATATCATTCATATCTGGTAGTGTAATAGTAATCAATATCTGGTAGTGTAATAGTAATCATTCATATCTGGTAGTGTAATAGTAATCATTCATATCTGGTAGTGTAATAGTAATCATTCATATCTGGTAGTGTAATAGTAATCATGCATATCTGGTAGTGTAATAGTACAATCAATATCATTCATATCTGGTAGTGTAATAGTAATCATTCATATCTGGTAGTGTAATAGTAATCATTCATATCTGGTAGTGTAATAGTAATCATTCATATCTGGTAGTGTAATAGTACAATCAATATCATTCATATATGGTAGTGTAATAGTAATCATTCATATCTGGTAGTGTAATAGTAATCATTCATATCTGGTAGTGTAATAGTAATCATTCATATCTGGTAGTGTAATAGTAATCATTCATATCTGGTAGTGTAATAGTAATCATTCATATCTGGTAGTGTAATAGTAATCATTCATATCTGGTAGTGTAATAGTAATCATGCATATATGGTAGTGTAATAGTAAATCAATATCATTCATATCTGGTAGTGTAATAGTAATCATTCATATCTGGTAGTGTAATAGTACAATCAATATCATTCATATCTGGTAGTGTAATAGTAATCATTCATATCTGGTAGTGTAATAGTAAATCATATCATTCATATCTGGTAGTGTAATAGTACAATCAATATCATTCATATCTGGTAGTGTAATAGTAATCATGCATATCTGGTAGTGTAATAGTAAATCAATATCATTCATATCTGGTAGTGTAATAGTAATCATTCATATCTGGTAGTGTAATAGTACAATAATATCATTCATATCTGGTAGTGTAATAGTAATCATGCATATCTGGTAGTGTAATAGTACAATCAATATCATTCATATCTGGTAGTGTAATAGTAATCATTCATATCTGGTAGTGTAATAGTAAATCAATATCATTCATATCTGGTAGTGTAATAGTAATCATTAATATCTGGTAGTGTAATAGTACAATCAATATCATTCATATCTGGTAGTGTAATAGTAATCATTCATATCTGGTAGTGTAATAGTAAATCATATCATTCATATCTGGTAGTGTAATAGTAATCATTCATATCTGGTAGTGTAATAGTAATCATTCATATCTGGTAGTGTAATAGTAATCATTCATATCTGGTAGTGTAATAGTAATCATTCATATCTGGTAGTGTAATAGTAAATCAATATCATTCATATCTGGTAGTGTAATAGTAATCATTCATATCTGGTAGTGTAATAGTAATCATTCATATCTGGTAGTGTAATAGTAAATCATATCATATATGGTAGTGTAATAGTAATCATTCATATCTGGTAGTGTAATAGTAATCATTCATATCTGGTAGTGTAATAGTAATCATTCATATCTGGTAGTGTAATAGTAATCATTCATATCTGGTAGTGTAATAGTAATCATTCATATCTGGTAGTGTAATAGTAATCATTCATATCTGGTAGTGTAATAGTAATCATTCATATCTGGTAGTGTAATAGTAATCATTCATATCTGGTAGTGTAATAGTAATCATGCATATCTGGTAGTGTAATAGTAATCATTCATTCATATCTGGTAGTGTAATAGTAATCATTCATATCTGGTAGTGTAATAGTAATCATTCATATCTGGTAGTGTAATAGTAATCATTCATATCTGGTAGTGTAATAGTAATCATTCATATCTGGTAGTGTAATAGTAATCATTCATATCTGGTAGTGTAATAGTAATCATTCATATCTGGTAGTGTAATAGTAATCATTCATATCTGGTAGTGTAATAGTAATCATTCATATCTGGTAGTGTAATAGTACAATCAATATCATTCATATCTGGTAGTGTAATAGTAATCATTCATATCTGGTAGTGTAATAGTAATCATTCATATCTGGTAGTGTAATAGTAATCATTCATATCTGGTAGTGTAATAGTAATCATTCATATCTGGTAGTGTAATAGTAATCATTCATATCTGGTAGTGTAATAGTAATCATTCATATCTGGTAGTGTAATAGTAATCATTCATATCTGGTAGTGTAATAGTAATCATGCATATATGGTAGTGTAATAGTAATCAGTGTAATAGTAATCATTCATATCTGGTAGTGTAATAGTAATCATAATCATTCATATCTGGTAGTGTAATAGTAATCATTCATATCTGGTAGTGTAATAGTAATCATTCATATCTGGTAGTGTAATAGTAATCATTCATATCTGGTAGTGTAATAGTAATCATGCATATCTGGTAGTGTAATAGTACAATCATATCATTCATATCTGGTAGTGTAATAGTAATCATTCATATCTGGTAGTGTAATAGTAATCATCATAGTAAATCATTCATATGGTAGTGTAATAGTAAATCATTCATATCTGGTAGTGTAATAGTAATCATTCATATCTGGTAGTGTAATAGTAATCATTCATATCTGGTAGTGTAATAGTAATCATTCATATCTGGTAGTGTAATAGTAATCATTCATATCTGGTAGTGTAATAGTAATCATTCATATCTGGTAGTGTAATAGTAATCATTCATATCTGGTAGTGTAATAGTAATCATTCATATCTGGTAGTGTAATAGTAATCATATCATTCATATAATGGTAGTGTAATAGTAATCATTCATATCTGGTAGTGTAATAGTAATCATAGTAATCATATATGGTAGTGTAATAGTAAATCAATATCATTCATATCTGGTAGTGTAATAGTAATCATTCATATCTGGTAGTGTAATAGTAATCATTCATATCTGGTAGTGTAATAGTAATCATTCATATCTGGTAGTGTAATAGTAATCATTCATATCTGGTAGTGTAATAGTAATCATTCATATCTGGTAGTGTAATAGTAATCATTCATATCTGGTAGTGTAATAGTAATCATTCATATCTGGTAGTGTAATAGTAATCATTCATATCTGGTAGTGTAATAGTAATCATTCATATCTGGTAGTGTAATAGTAATCATTCATATCTGGTAGTGTAATAGTAATCATTCATATCTGGTAGTGTAATAGTAATCATTCATATCTGGTAGTGTAATAGTAATCATTCATATCTGGTAGTGTAAGTAGTAATAGTAATCATTCATATCTGGTAGTGTAATAGTAATCATTCATATCTGGTAGTGTAATAGTAATCATTCATATCTGGTAGTGTAATAGTAATCATTCATATCTGGTAGTGTAATAGTAATCATTCATTCATATCTGGTAGTGTAATAGTAATCATGCATATCTGGTAGTGTAATAGTAAATCAATATCATTCATATCTGGTAGTGTAATAGTAATCATTCATATCTGGTAGTGTAATAGTAATCATGCATATCTGGTAGTGTAATAGTAATCATTCATATATGGGTAGTGTAATAGTAATCATTCATATCTGGTAGTGTAATAGTAATCATTCATATCTGGTAGTGTAATAGTAATCATTCATATCTGGTAGTGTAATAGTAATCATTCATATCTGGTAGTGTAATAGTAATCATTCATATCTGGTAGTGTAATAGTAATCAATCAATAGTAATTCATATCTGGTAGTGTAATAGTAATCATTCATATCTGGTAGTGTAATAGTAATCATTCATATCTGGTAGTGTAATAGTAATCATTCATATCTGGTAGTGTAATAGTAATCATTCATATCTGGTAGTGTAATAGTAATCATTCATATAAGTGTAATAGTAATCATTCATATCTGGTAGTGTAATAGTAATCATGCATATCTGGTAGTGTAATAGTAATCATTCATATCTGGTAGTGTAATAGTACAATCAATATCATTCATATCTGGTAGTGTAATAGTAATCATTCATATCTGGTAGTGTAATAGTAATCATTCATATCTGGTAGTGTAATAGTAATCATTCATATCTGGTAGTGTAATAGTAATCATTCATATCTGGTAGTGTAATAGTAATCATTCATATCTGGTAGTGTAATAGTAATCATTCATATCTGGTAGTGTAATAGTAATCATTCATATCTGGTAGTGTAATAGTAATCATGCATATATGGTAGTGTAATAGTAATCATTCATATCTGGTAGTGTAATAGTAATCATTCATATCTGGTAGTGTAATAGTAATCATTCATATCTGGTAGTGTAATAGTAATCATTCATATCTGGTAGTGTAATAGTAATATCATTCATATCTGGTAGTGTAATAGTAATCATGCATATCTGGTAGTGTAATAGTAATCATATCATATCTGGTAGTGTAATAGTAATCATTCATATCTGGTAGTGTAATAGTAATCATTCATATCTGGTAGTGTAATAGTAATCATATCATATCTGGTAGTGTAATAGTAATCATTCATATATGGTAGTGTAATAGTAATCATTCATATCTGGTAGTGTAATAGTAATCATTCATATCTGGTAGTGTAATAGTAATAATCATTCATATCTGGTAGTGTAATAGTAATCATTCATATCTGGTAGTGTAATAGTAATCATTCATATATGGTAGTGTAATAGTAATCAATCATATCATTCATATCTGGTAGTGTAATAGTAATCATTCATATCTGGTAGTGTAATAGTAATCATTCATATCTGGTAGTGTAATAGTAATCATTCATATCTGGTAGTGTAATAGTAATCATTCATATCTGGTAGTGTAATAGTAATCATTATCTGGTAGTGTAATAGTAATCATTCATATCTGGTAGTGTAATAGTAATCATTCATATCTGGTAGTGTAATAGTAATCATTCATATCTGGTAGTGTAATAGTAATCATTCATATCTGGTAGTGTAATAGTAATCATTCATATCTGGTAGTGTAATAGTAATCATTCATATCTGGTAGTGTAATAGTAATCATTCATATCTGGTAGTGTAATAGTAATCATTCATATCTGGTAGTGTAATAGTAATCATTCATATCTGGTAGTGTAATAGTAATCATTCATATCTGGTAGTGTAATAGTAATCATGCATATATGGTAGTGTAATAGTAATCATTCATATCTGGTAGTGTAATAGTAATCATTCATATCTGGTAGTGTAATAGTAATCATTCATATCTGGTAGTGTAATAGTAATCATTCATATCTGGTAGTGTAATAGTAATCATTCATATCTGGTAGTGTAATAGTAATCATATCATGGTAGTGTAATAGTAATCATATCATTCATATCTGGTAGTGTAATAGTAATCATATCATTCATATCTGGTAGTGTAATAGTAATCATTCATATCTGGTAGTGTAATAGTAATCATTCATATCTGGTAGTGTAATAGTAATCATTCATATCTGGTAGTAATAGTAATCATGTATCTGGTAGTGTAATAGTAATCATATCATTCATATCTGGTAGTGTAATAGTAATCATTCATATCTGGTAGTGTAATAGTAATCATTCATATCTGGTAGTGTAATAGTAATCATTCATATCTGGTAGTGTAATAGTAATCATTCATATCTGGTAGTGTAATAGTAATCATTCATATCTGGTAGTGTAATAGTAATCAATATCATTCATATCTGGTAGTGTAATAGTAATCAATCAATATCATTCATATCTGGTAGTGTAATAGTAATCATTCATATCTGGTAGTGTAATAGTAATCATTCATATCTGGTAGTGTAATAGTAATCATTCATATCTGGTAGTGTAATAGTAATCATGTAATAGTAATCATATATGGTAGTGTAATAGTAATCATATCATTCATATCTGGTAGTGTAATAGTATCATTCATATCTGGTAGTGTAATAGTAATCATTCATATCTGGTAGTGTAATAGTAATCATTCATATCAGTGTATATCATTCATATCTGGTAGTGTAATAGTAATCATTCATATCTGGTAGTGTAATAGTAATCATTCATATCTGGTAGTAATCATTCATATCTGGTAATAGTAATCATTCATATCTGGTAGTGTAATAGTAATCATTCATATCTGGTAGTGTAATAGTAATCATTCATATCTGGTAGTGTAATAGTAATCATTCATATCTGGTAGTGTAATAGTAATCATTCATATATGGTAGTGTAATAGTAATCATTCATATCTGGTAGTGTAATAGTAATCATTCATATCATATTCTGGTAGTGTAATAGTAATCATTCATATCTGGTAGTGTAGTGTAATAGTAATCAGTGTAATAGTCATCATGCATATCTGGTAGTGTAATAGTAAATCATTCATAAATCATTCATATCTGGTAGTGTAATAGTAATCATATCATATTCATATCTGGTAGTGTAATAGTAATCATTCATATCTGGTAGTGTAATATAATAATCATAGTAATCATTCATATCTGGTAGTGTAATAGTAATCATTCATATCTGGTAGTGTAATAGTAATCATTCATATCTGGTAGTGTAATAGTAATCATTCATATCTGGTAGTGTAATAGTAATCATTCATATCTGGTATATATGGTAGTGTAATAGTAAATCATATCATTCATATCTGGTAGTGTAATAGTAATCATTCATATCTGGTAGTGTAATAGTAATCATATCATTCATATCTGGTAGTGTAATAGTAATCAATATCATATCTGGTAGTGTAATAGTAATCATTCATATCTGGTAGTGTAATAGTAATCATTCATATCTGGTAGTGTAATAGTAATCATTCATATCTGGTAGTGTAATAGTAATCATTCATATCTGGTAGTGTAATAGTAATCATTCATATCTGGTAGTGTAATAGTAATCAATCATTCATATCTGGTAGTGTAATAGTAATCATTCATATCTGGTAGTGTAATAGTAATCATTCATATCTGGTAGTGTAATAGTAATCATTCATATCTGGTAGTGTAATAGTAATCATTCATATCTGGTAGTGTAATAGTAAATCAATATCATTCATATCTGGTAGTGTAATAGTAATCATTCATATCTGGTAGTGTAATAGTAATCATTCATATCTGGTAGTGTAATAGTAATCATTCATATCTGGTAGTGTAATAGTAATCATTCATATCTGGTAGTGTAATAGTAATCATTCATATCTGGTAGTGTAATAGTAATCATTCATATCTGGTAGTGTAATAGTAATCATTCATATCTGGTAGTGTAATAGTAATCATTCATATCTGGTAGTGTAATAGTAATCATTCATATCTGGTAGTGTAATAGTAATCATTCATATCTGGTAGTGTAATAGTAATCATTCATATCTGGTAGTGTAATAGTAATCATTCATATCTGGTAGTGTAATAGTAATCATTCATATCTGGTAGTGTAATAGTAGTGTAATAGTAATCATTCATATCTGGTAGTGTAATAGTAATCATTCATATCTGGTAGTGTAATAGTACAATCAATATCATTCATATCTGGTAGTGTAATAGTAATCATTCATATCTGGTAGTGTAATAGTAATCATTCATATCTGGTAGTGTAATATAATCATATCTGGTAGTGTAATAGTAATCATTCATATCTGGTAGTGTAATAGTAATCATTCATATCTGGTAGTGTAATAGTAATCATTCATATCTGGTAGTGTAATAGTAATCATTCATATCTGGTAGTGTAATAGTAATCATTCATATCTGGTAGTGTAATAGTAATCATTCATATCTGGTAGTGTAATAGTAATCATTCATATCTGGTAGTGTAATAGTAATCATTCATATCTGGTAGTGTAATAGTAATCATTCATATCTGGTAGTGTAATAGTAATCATTCATATCTGGTAGTGTAATAGTAATCATTCATATCTGGTAGTGTAATAGTAATCATTCATATCTGGTAGTGTAATAGTAATCATTCATATCTGGTAGTGTAATAGTAATCATTCATATCTGGTAGTGTAATAGTAATCATTCATATATCTGGTAGTGTAATAGTAATCATTCATATCTGGTAGTGTAATAGTAATCATTCATATCTGGTAGTGTAATAGTAATCATTCATATCTGGTAGTGTAATAGTAATCATTCATATCTGGTAGTGTAATAGTAATCATTCATATCTGGTAGTGTAATAGTAATCATTCATATCTGGTAGTGTAATAGTAATCATTCATATCTGGTAGTGTAATAGTAATCATTCATATCTGGTAGTGTAATAGTAATCATTCATATCTGGTAGTGTAATAGTAATCATTCATATCTGGTAGTGTAATAGTAATCATTCATATCTGGTAGTGTAATAGTAAATCAGTGTAATAGTCATTCATATCTGGTAGTGTAATAGTAATCATTCATATCTGGTAGTGTAATAGTAATCATTCATATCTGGTAGTGTAATAGTAATCATTCATATCTGGTAGTGTAATAGTAATCATTCATATCTGGTAGTGTAATAGTAATCATTCATATCTGGTAGTGTAATAGTAATCATTCATATCTGGTAGTGTAATAGTAATCATTCATATCTGGTAGTGTAATAGTAATCATTCATATCTGGTAGTGTAATAGTAATCATTCATATCTGGTAGTGTAATAGTAATCATTCATATCTGGTAGTGTAATAGTAATCATTCATATCTGGTAGTGTAATAGTAATCATTCATATCTGGTAGTGTAATAGTAATCATTCATATCTGGTAGTGTAATAGTAATCATTCATATCTGGTAGTGTAATAGTAATCATATCATTCATATCTGGTAGTGTAATAGTAATCATTCATATCTGGTAGTGTAATAGTAATCATTCATATCTGGTAGTGTAATAGTAATCATTCATATCTGGTAGTGTAATAGTAATCATGCATATATGGTAGTGTAATAGTACAATCAATATCATTCATATCTGGTAGTGTAATAGTACAATCAATATCATTCATATCTGGTAGTGTAATAGTAATCATTCATATCTGGTAGTGTAATAGTAATCATTCATATCTGGTAGTGTAATAGTAATCATTCATATCTGGTAGTGTAATAGTAATCATGTCATATATGGTAGTGTAATAGTACAATCAATATCATTCATATCTGGTAGTGTAATAGTAATCATTCATATCTGGTAGTGTAATAGTAATCATTCATATCTGGTAGTGTAATAGTAATCATTCATATCTGGTAGTGTAATAGTAATCATTCATATCTGGTAGTGTAATAGTACAATCAATATCATTCATATCTGGTAGTGTAATAGTAAATCATATCATTCATATCTGGTAGTGTAATAGTAATCATTCATATCTGGTAGTGTAATAGTAATCATTCATATCTGGTAGTGTAATAGTAATCATTCATATCTGGTAGTGTAATAGTAATCATGCATATATGGTAGTGTAATAGTACAATCAATATCATTCATATCTGGTAGTGTAATAGTAATCATTCATATCTGGTAGTGTAATAGTACAATCAATATCATTCATATCTGGTAGTGTAATAGTAATCATGCATATATGGTAGTGTAATAGTAATCATTCATATCTGGTAGTGTAATAGTAATCATTCATATCTGGTAGTGTAATAGTAATCATTCATATCTGGTAGTGTAATAGTAATCATTCATATCTGGTAGTGTAATAGTAATCATGCATATCTGGTAGTGTAATAGTAATCATGCATATCTGGTAGTGTAATAGTAATCATTCATATCTGGTAGTGTAATAGTAATCATTCATATCTGGTAGTGTAATAGTAATCATTCATATCTGGTAGTGTAATAGTAATCATTCATATCTGGTAGTGTAATAGTAATCATGCATATATGGTAGTGTAATAGTACAATCAATATCATTCATATCTGGTAGTGTAATAGTAATCATTCATATCTGGTAGTGTAATAGTAATCATTCATATCTGGTAGTGTAATAGTAATCATTCATATCTGGTAGTGTAATAGTAATCATTCATATCTGGTAGTGTAATAGTAATCATTCATATCTGGTAGTGTAATAGTAATCATTCATATCTGGTAGTGTAATAGTAATCATTCATATCTGGTAGTGTAATAGTAATCATTCATATCTGGTAGTGTAATAGTAATCATTCATATCTGGTAGTGTAATAGTAATCATTCATATCTGGTAGTGTAATAGTAATCATTCATATCTGGTAGTGTAATAGTAATCATTCATATCTGGTAGTGTAATAGTAATCATTCATATCTGGTAGTGTAATAGTAATCATATCTGGTAGTGTAATAGTAATCATATCTGGTAGTGTAATAGTAATCATGCATATCTGGTAGTGTAATAGTAATCATTCATTCATATCTGGTAGTGTAATAGTAATCATGCATATCTGGTAGTGTAATAGTAATCATTCATATCTGGTAGTGTAATAGTAATCATTCATATCTGGTAGTGTAATAGTAATCATTCATATCTGGTAGTGTAATAGTAATCATTCATATATCTGGTAGTGTAATAGTAATCATTCATATCTGGTAGTGTAATAGTAATCATTCATATCTGGTAGTGTAATAGTAATCATTCATATCTGGTAGTGTAATAGTAATCATTCATATCTGGTAGTGTAATAGTAATCATTCATATCTGGTAGTGTAATAGTAATCATTCATATCTGGTAGTGTAATAGTAATCATTCATATCTGGTAGTGTAATAGTAATCATTCATATCTGGTAGTGTAATAGTAATCATTCATATCTGGTAGTGTAATAGTAATCATTCATATCTGGTAGTGTAATAGTAATCATTCATATCTGGTAGTGTAATAGTAATCATTCATATCTGGTAGTGTAATAGTAATCATTCATATCTGGTAGTGTAATAGTAATCATTCATATCTGGTAGTGTAATAGTAATCATTCATATCTGGTAGTGTAATAGTAATCATTCATATCTGGTAGTGTAATAGTAATCATTCATATCTGGTAGTGTAATAGTAATCATTCATATCTGGTAGTGTAATAGTAATCATTCATATCTGGTAGTGTAATAGTAATCATTCATATCTGGTAGTGTAATAGTAATCATTCATATCTGGTAGTGTAATAGTAATCATGCATATCTGGTAGTGTAATAGTAATCATCTGGTAGTGTAATAGTAATCATTCATATCTGGTAGTGTAATAGTAATCATTCATATCTGGTAGTGTAATAGTAATCATTCATATCTGGTAGTGTAATAGTAATAATAGTGTAATAGTAATCATGCATATATGGTAGTGTAATAGTAATCAATATCATTCATATCTGGTAGTGTAATAGTAATCATTCATATCTGGTAGTGTAATAGTAATCATTCATATCTGGTAGTGTAATAGTAATCATCATATTCAATAGTAATCATTCTGGTAGTGTAATAGTAATCATTAATATCTGGTAGTGTAATAGTAATAGTATCATTCATATCTGGTAGTGTAATAGTAATCATTCATATCTGGTAGTGTAATAGTAATCATTCATATCTGGTAGTGTAATAGTAATCATTCATATCTGGTAGTGTAATAGTAATCATTCATATCTGGTAAATAGTAATCATTCATATCTGGTAGTGTAATAGTAATCATTCATATCTGGTAGTGTAATAGTAATCATTCATATCTGGTAGTGTAATAGTAATAGTAATCATTCATATCTGGTAGTGTAATAGTAATCATTCATATCTGGTAGTGTAATAGTAATCATTCATATCTGGTAGTGTAATAGTAATCATTCATATCTGGTAGTGTAATAGTAATCATTCATATCTGGTAGTGTAATAGTAATCATTCATATCTGGTAGTGTAATAGTAATCATTCATATCTGGTAGTGTAATAGTAATCATTCATATCTGGTAGTGTAATAGTAATCATTCATATCTGGTAGTGTAATAGTAATCATTCATATCTGGTAGTGTAATAGTAATCATTCATATCTGGTAGTGTAATAGTAATCATTCATATCTGGTAGTGTAATAGTAATCATTCATATCTGGTAGTGTAATAGTAATCATTCATATCTGGTAGTGTAATAGTAATCATTCATATCTGGTAGTGTAATAGTAATCATTCATATCTGGTAGTGTAATAGTAATCATTCATATCTGGTAGTGTAATAGTAATCATATCATATATCTGGTAGTGTAATAGTAAATCATTCATATCTGGTAGTGTAATAGTAATCATTCATATCTGGTAGTGTAATAGTAATCATTCATATCTGGTAGTGTAATAGTACAATCAATATCATTCATATCTGGCAGTGGAATAGTATTCTTTCATATCTGGTAGTGTAATAGTACAATCAATATAATTCATATCTAGTAGTGTAATAGTAATCATTCATATCTGGTAGTGTAATAGTAATCATTCATATCTGGTAGTGTAATAGTAATCATTCATATCTGGTAGTGTAATAGTAATCATTCATATCTGGTAGTGTAATAGTAATCATTCATATCTGGTAGTGTAATAGTAATCATTCATATCTGGTAGTGTAATAGTAATCATTCATATCTGGTAGTGTAATAGTAATCATTCATATCTGGTAGTGTAATAGTAATCATTCATATCTGGTAGTGTAATAGTAATCATTCATATCTGGTAGTGTAATAGTAATCATTCATATCTGGTAGTGTAATAGTAATCATTCATATCTAGGAGTGTAATAGTAATCATGCATATCTTGTAGTGTAATAGTACAATCAATATCATTCATATCTGGTAGTGTAATAGTACAATCAATATAATTCATATCTGGTAGTGTAATAGTAATCATTCATATCTGGTAGTGTAATAGTAATCATTCATATCTGGTAGTGTAATAGTACAATCAATATCATTCATATCTGGTAGTGGAATAGTAATCATTCATATCTGGTAGTGTAATAGTAATCATGGGTAGTGTAATAGTAATCATTCATATCTGGTAGTGTAATAGTAATCATTCATATCTGGTAGTGTAATAGTAAATCAATATAATATATCTGGTAGTGTAATAGTAATCATTCATATCTGGTAGTGTAATAGTACAATCAATATCATTCATATCTGGTAGTGTAATAGTACAATCAAAATCATTCATATCTAGTAGTGTAATAGTAATCATTCATATCTGGTAGTGTAATAGTAATCATATCATTCATATCTGGTAGTGTAATAGTAAATCAATATCATTCATATCTGGTAGTGTAATAGTAATCATATCATTCATATCTGGTAGTGTAATAGTAATCAATATCATTCATATCTGGTAGTGTAATAGTAATCATTCATATCTGGTAGTGTAATAGTAATCATTCATATCTGGTAGTGTAATAGTAATCATTCATATCTGGTAGTGTAATAGTACAATCAATATCATTCATATCTGGTAGTGTAAAAGTACAATCAATATCATTCATATCTGGTAGTGTAATAGTACAATCAATATCATTCATATCTGGTAGTGTAATAGTGTAATATCATTCATATCTGGTAGTGTAATAGTACAATCAATATCATTCATATCTGGTAGTGTAATAGTACAATCAATATCATTCATATCTGGTAGTGTAATAGTACAATCAATATCATTCATATCTGGTAGTGTAATAGTACAATCAATATCATTCATATCTGGTAGTGTAATAGTACAATCAATATCATTCATATCTGGTAGTGTAATAGTAAATCAATATCATTCATATCTGGTAGTGTAATAGTAATCATATCATATCATGGTAGTGTAATAGTAATCATGCATATCTGGTAGTGTAATAGTAATCATTCATATCTGGTAGTGTAATAGTACAATCAATATCATTCATATCTGGTAGTGTAATAGTAATCATTCATATCTGGTAGTGTAATAGTACAATCAATATCATTCATATCTGGTAGTGTAATAGTACAATCAATATCATTCATATCTGGTAGTGTAATAGTACAATCAATATCATTCATATCTGGTAGTGTAATAGTACAATCAATATCATTCATATCTGGTAGTGTAATAGTAATCATTCATATCTGGTAGTGTAATAGTAATCATCATAATCATTCATATCTGGTAGTGTAATAGTAATCATTCATATCAGTGTAATAGTAATCATTAATATCTGGTAGTGTAATAGTAATCATATCATATATCTGGTAGTGTAATAGT
The DNA here is from genome assembly GCF_021184085.1 of Oncorhynchus gorbuscha. Lineage (NCBI taxonomy): Eukaryota > Metazoa > Chordata > Actinopteri > Salmoniformes > Salmonidae > Oncorhynchus > Oncorhynchus gorbuscha. The sequence goes on from NW_025744632.1 coordinate 236,592, forward strand.
AATCATATCATTCATATCTGGTAGTGTAATAGTAATCATTCATATCTGGTAGTGTAATAGTAAATCATATCATTCATATCTGGTAGTGTAATAGTACAATCAATATCATTCATATCTGGTAGTGTAATAGTACAATCAATATCATTCATATCTGGTAGTGTAATACTACAATCAATATCATTCATATCTGGTAGTGTAATAGTAATCATGCATATCTGGTAGTGTAATAGTAATCATTCATATCTGGTAGTGTAATAGTACAATCAATATCATTCATATCTGGTAGTGTAATAGTACAATCAATATCATTCATATCTGGTAGTGTAATAGTAATCATTCATATCTGGTAGTGTAATAGTACAATCAATATCATTCATATCTGGTAGTGTAATAGTAATCATGCATATCTGGTAGTGTAATAGTAATCATGCATATCTGGTAGTGTAATAGTAATCATGCATATCTGGTAGTGTAATAGTAATCATTCATATCTGGTAGTGTAATAGTACAATCAATATCATTCATATCTGGTAGTGTAATAGTAATCATGCATATCTGGTAGTGTAATAGTAATCATTCATATCTGGTAGTGTAATAGTAATCATTCATATCTGGTAGTGTAATAGTACAAACAATACCATTCATATCTGGTAGTGGAATAGTAATCTTTCATATCTGGTAGTGTAATAGTAATCATGCATATCTGGTAGTGGAATAGTAATCATGCATATCTGGTAGTGTAATAGTAATCATTCATATCTGGTAGTGTAATAGTACAAACAATACCATTCATATCTGGTAGTGGAATAGTAATCTTTCATATCTGGTAGTGTAATAGTACAAACAATATCATTCATATCTGGTAGTGGAATAGTAATATTTCATATCTGGTAGTGTAATAGTAATCATTCATATCTGGTAGTGTAATAGTACAAACAATATCATTCATATCTGGTAGTGGAATAGTAATCTTTCATATCTGGTAGTGTAATAGTAATCATTCATATCTGGTAGTGTAATAGTAATCTTTCATATCTGGTAGTGTAATAGTAATCATTCATATCTGGTAGTGTAATAGTAATCATGCATATCTGGTAGTGGAATAGTACAAACAATATCATTCATATCTGGTAGTGTAATAGTAATCATTCATATCTGGTAGTGGAATAGTAATCTTTCATATCTGGTAGTGTAATAGTAATCATGCATATCTGGTAGTGGAATAGTACAAACAATATCATTCATATCTGGTAGTGTAATAGTAATCATTCATATCTGGTAGTGGAATAGTAATATTTCATATCTGGTAGTGTAATAGTACAAACAATATCATTCATATCTGGTAGTGGAATAGTACAAACAATATCATTCATATCTGGTAGTGTAATAGTAATCATTCATATCTGGTAGTGTAATAGTACAAACAATATCATTCATATCTGGTAGTGTAATAGTAATCATTCATATCTGGTAGTGTAATAGTACAAACAATATCATTCATATCTGGTAGTGGAATAGTAATATTTCATATCTGGTAGTGTAATAGTAATCATTCATATCTGGTAGTGTAATAGTACAAACAATATCATTCATATCTGGTAGTGGAATAGTAATCTTTCATATCTGGTAGTGTAATAGTAATCATTCATATCTGGTAGTGTAATAGTAATCTTTCATATCTGGTAGTGTAATAGTAATCATTCATATCTGGTAGTGTAATAGTAATCATTCATATCTGGTAGTGTAATAGTACAAACAATATCATTCATATCTGGTAGTGTAATAGTAATCATTCATATCTGGTAGTGTAATAGTACAAACAATATCATTCATATCTGGTAGTGGAATAGTAATATTTCATATCTGGTAGTGGAATAGTAATCTTTCATATCTGGTAGTGTAATAGTAATCTTTCATATCTGGTAGTGGAATAATAATCATTCATATCTGGTAGTGTAATAGTAATCATTCATATCTGGTAGTGTAATAGTAATCATTCATATCTGGTAGTGTAATAGTACAAACAATATCATTCATATCTGGTAGTGGAATAGTAATATTTCATATCTGGTAGTGGAATAGTAATCTTTCATATCTGGTAGTGTAATAGTAATCTTTCATATCTAGTAGTGTAATAGTTATCATTCATATCTGGTAGTGTAATAGTACAATCAATATCATTCATATCTGGTAGTGTAATAGTAATCATGCATATCTGGTTGTGTAATAGTAATCATTCATATCTGGTAGTGTAATAGTACAATCAATATCATTCATATCTGGTAGTGTAATAGTACAATCAATATCATTCATATCTGGTAGTGTAATAGTACAATCAATATCATTCATATCTGGTAGTGTAATAGTAATCATGCATATCTGGTAGTGTAATAGTAATCATACATATCTGGTAGTGTAATAGTAATCATTCATATCTGGTAGTGTAATAGTAATCATTCATATCTGGTAGTGTAATAGTAATCATTCATATCTGGTAGTGTAATAGTAATCATGCATATCTGGTAGTGTAATAGTAATCATGCATATAATAATATAATAATAATAATAATAATATAATAATAATAATAATATAATAATAATATATATCTGGTAGTGTAATAGTAATCATTCATATATGGTAGTGTAATAGTAATCATGCATATCTGGTAGTGAAATAATAATCATTCATATCTGGTAGTGTAATAGTAATCATTCATATCTGGTAGTGTAATAGTAATCATTCATATCTGGTAGTGTAATAGTAATCATTCATATCTGGTAGTGTAATAGTAATCATTCATATCTGGTAGTGTAATAGTAATCATGCATATCTGGTAGTGTAATAGTAATCATGCATATAATAATATAATAATAATAATAATATAATAATAATAATAATATAATAATATATATCTGGTAATGTAATAGTAATCATGCATATCTGGTAGTGAAATAGTAATCATTCATATAATAATATAATAATAATAATAATATAATAATATATATCTGGTAGTGTAATAGTAATCATTCATATCTGGTAGTGTAATAGTAATCATTCATATCTGGTAGTGTAATAGTAATCATTCATATCTGGTAGTGTAATAGTAATCATTCATATCTGGTAGTATAATAGTAATCATTCATATCTGGTAGTGTAATAGTACAATCAATATCATTCATATCTGGTAGTGTAATAGTAATCATGCATATCTGGTAGTGAAATAGTAATCATTCATATCTGGTAGTGTAATAGTAATCATTCATATCTGGTAGTGTAATAGTAATCATTCATATCTGGTAGTGTAATAGTACAATCAATATCATTCATATCTGGTAGTGTAATAGTAATCATGCATATCTGGTAGTGAAATAGTAATCATTCATATCTGGTAGTGTAATAGTAATCATTCATATCTGGTAGTGTAATAGTAATCATTCATATCTGGTAGTGTAATAGTACAATCAATATCATTCATATCTGGTAGTGTAATAGTAATCATTCATATCTGGTAGTGTAATAGTAATCATTCATATCTGGTAGTGTAATAGTAATCATGCATATCTGGTAGTGTAATAGTAATCATGCATATAATAATATAATAATAATAATAATATAATAATAATAATAATATAATAATATATATCTGGTAATGTAATAGTAATCATGCATATCTGGTAGTGAAATAGTAATCATTCATATAATAATATAATAATAATAATAATATAATAATATATATCTGGTAGTGTAATAGTAATCATTCATATCTGGTAGTGTAATAGTAATCATTCATATCTGGTAGTGTAATAGTAATCATTCATATCTGGTAGTGTAATAGTAATCATTCATATCTGGTAGTGTAATAGTAATCATTCATATCTGGTAGTATAATAGTAATCATTCATATCTGGTAGTGTAATAGTACAATCAATATCATTCATATCTGGTAGTGTAATAGTAATCATGCATATCTGGTAGTGAAATAGTAATCATTCATATCTGGTAGTGTAATAGTAATCATTCATATCTGGTAGTGTAATAGTAATCATTCATATCTGGTAGTGTAATAGTACAATCAATATCATTCATATCTGGTAGTGTAATAGTAATCATGCATATCTGGTAGTGAAATAGTAATCATTCATATCTGGTAGTGTAATAGTAATCATTCATATCTGGTAGTGTAATAGTAATCATTCATATCTGGTAGTGTAATAGTACAATCAATATCATTCATATCTGGTAGTGTAATAGTAATCATGCATATCTGGTAGTGTAATAGTAATCATGCATATCTGGTAGTGAAATAGTAATCATTCATATCTGGTAGTGTAATAGTAATCATTCATATCTGGTAGTGTAATAGTAATCATTCATATCTGGTAGTGTAATAGTAATCATTCATATCTGGTAGTGTAATAGTAATCATTCATATCTGGTAGTGTAATAGTAATCATTCATATCTGGTAGTGTAATAGTAATCATTCATATCTGGTAGTGTAATAGTAATCATTCATATCTGGTAGTGTAATAGTAATCATTCATATCTGGTAGTGTAATAGTAATCATGCATATCTGGTAGTGTAATAGTAATCATGCATATCTGGTAGTGTAATAGTAATCATGCATATCTGGTAGTGTAATAGTAATCATTCATATCTGGTAGTGTAATAGTAATCATTCATATCTGGTAGTGTAATAGTACAAACAATATCATTCATATCTGGTAGTGTAATAGTAATCATTCATATCTGGTAGTGTAATAGTACAAACAATATCATTCATATCTGGTAGTGGAATAGTAATATTTCATATCTGGTAGTGGAATAGTAATCTTTCATATCTGGTAGTGTAATAGTAATCTTTCATATCTGGTAGTGGAATAGTAATCATTCATATCTGGTAGTGTAATAGTAATCATTCATATCTGGTAGTGTAATAGTAATCATTCATATCTGGTAGTGTAATAGTACAAACAATATCATTCATATCTGGTAGTGGAATAGTAATATTTCATATCTGGTAGTGGAATAGTAATCTTTCATATCTGGTAGTGTAATAGTAATCTTTCATATCTGGTAGTGGAATAGTAATCATTCATATCTGGTAGTGTAATAGTACAATCAATATCATTCATATCTGGTAGTGTAATAGTAATCATGCATATCTGGTTGTGTAATAGTAATCATTCATATCTGGTAGTGTAATAGTACAATCAATATCATTCATATCTGGTAGTGTAATAGTACAATCAATATCATTCATATCTGGTAGTGTAATAGTACAATCAATATCATTCATATCTGGTAGTGTAATAGTAATCATTCATATCTGGTAGTGTAATAGTAATCATTCATATCTGGTAGTGTAATAGTAATCATGCATATCTGGTAGTGTAATAGTAATCATACATATCTGGTAGTGTAATAGTAATCATTCATATCTGGTAGTGTAATAGTAATCATTCATATCTGGTAGTGTAATAGTAATCATGCATATCTGGTAGTGTAATAGTAATCATACATATCTGGTAGTGTAATAGTAATCATTCATATCTGGTAGTGTAATAGTAATCATGCATATCTGGTAGTGTAATAGTAATCATACATATCTGGTAGTGTAATAGTAATCATGCATATAATAATATAATAATAATAATAATATAATAATAATAATAATAATAATAATAATAATATAATATATATCTGGTAGTGTAATAGTAATCATGCATATCTGGTAGTGTAATAGTAATCATGCATATCTGGTAGTGAAATAGTAATCATTCATATCTGGTAGTGTAATAGTAATCATTCATATCTGGTAGTGTAATAGTAATCATTCATATCTGGTAGTGTAATAGTAATCATGCATATCTGGTAGTGTAATAGTAATCATTCATATCTGGTAGTGTAATAGTAATCATTCATATCTGGTAGTGTAATAGTAATCATTCATATCTGGTAGTGTAATAGTAATCATTCATATCTGGTAGTGTAATAGTAATCATGCATATCTGGTAGTGTAATAGTAATCATTCATATCTGGTAGTGTAATAGTAATCATTCATATCTGGTAGTGTAATAGTACAAACAATACCATTCATATCTGGTAGTGTAATAGTACAATCAATATCATTCATATCTGGTAGTGTAATAGTAATCATACATATCTGGTAGTGTAATAGTAATCATGCATATAATAATATAATAATAATAATAATATAATAATAATAATAATAATAATAATAATATAATATATATCTGGTAGTGTAATAGTAATCATGCATATCTGGTAGTGTAATAGTAATCATGCATATCTGGTAGTGAAATAGTAATCATTCATATCTGGTAGTGTAATAGTAATCATTCATATCTGGTAGTGTAATAGTAATCATTCATATCTGGTAGTGTAATAGTAATCATGCATATCTGGTAGTGAAATAGTAATCATTCATATCTGGTAGTGTAATAGTAATCATTCATATCTGGTAGTGTAATAGTAATCATTCATATCTGGTAGTGTAATAGTAATCATTCATATCTGGTAGTGTAATAGTAATCATGCATATCTGGTAGTGAAATAGTAATCATTCATATCTGGTAGTGTAATAGTAATCATTCATATCTGGTAGTGTAATAGTAATCATTCATATCTGGTAGTGTAATAGTAATCATTCATATCTGGTAGTGTAATAGTAATCATGCATATCTGGTAGTGTAATAGTAATCATTCATATCTGGTAGTGTAATAGTACAAACAATACCATTCATATCTGGTAGTGTAATAGTAATCTTTCATATCTGGTAGTGTAATAGTACAAACAATACCATTCATATCTGGTAGTGGAATAGTAATCTTTCATATCTGGTAGTGTAATAGTAATCATGCATATCTGGTAGTGTAATAGTAATCATGCATATCTGGTAGTGTAATAGTAATCATTCATATCTGGTAGTGTAATAGTAAACATTCATATCTGGTAGTGTAATAGTACAATCAATATCATTCATATCTGGTAGTGTAATAGTACAATCAATATAATTCATATCTAGTAGTGTAATAGTAATCATTCATATCTGGTAGTGTAATAGTACAATCAATATCATTCATATCTGGTAGTGTAATAGTACAATCAATATAATTCATATCTAGTAGTGTAATAGTAATCATTCATATCTGGTAGTGTAATAGTACAATCAATATCATTCATATCTGGTAGTGTAATAGTACAATCAATATCATTCATATCTGGTAGTGTAATAGTACAATCAATATAATTCATATCTAGTAGTGTAATAGTAATCATTCATATCTGGTAGTGTAATAGTAATCATTCATATCTGGTAGTGTAATAGTAATCATTCATATCTGGTAGTGTAATAGTACAAACAATATCATTCATATCTGGTAGTGGAATAGTAATATTTCATATCTGGTACTGGAATAGTAATCTTTCATATCTGGTAGTGTAATAGTAATCTTTCATATCTGGTAGTGGAATAGTAATCATTCATATCTGGTAGTGTAATAGTAATCTTTCATATCTGGTAGTGTAATAGTAATCATGCATATCTGGTAGTGTAATAGTAATCATTCATATCTGGTAGTGTAATAGTAATCATTCATATCTGGTAGTGTAATAGTAATCATTCATATCTGGTAGTGTAATAGTAATCATTCATATCTGGTAGTGTAATAGTAATCATTCATATCTGGTATTGTAATAGTACAATCAATGTCCTTCATATCTTGAAGCATAATAATGAATACAATCTATATTATTCATATCAGTCTAAAGACATTTGATTAAAAGCAATTTATTTGGAATCAAATAAATATGAATATTATAGAACCGTCCCTTAACTATTAGGAAGATATTAGCATGATTTGTTTTAGCCAGAAATCACAGAAACACTTTGTAGTAGTGAAGTCTCTCTTCATAGATTATCTAATTTTCTCGGGGCAGTGAAGTAAGTCACTCTCTCGGTCTCTCTCTGTCGCTCTCTCTTTTGTCCTTTATTCAACTGGGTGACAGCTACAAACAGGTCTCATCTTGTTGGTTTATTGAGCCACTCTTCCTCCCTTCAGTTCGGGCTTATGATCCACACACTTGTCCCGATTTGAACCTTGTCGCCTTTCAAATATGGCGTCCGCCATGATCAAAGCCAGCCTCTTCCCGCCTCCTTAAAACAGTGGAACACTCTGAGAAACAAAAGACGCAGTGGCGCATGGAGAAAAGAGGCTTTTGGTGCCTCGTCGGCGTACTAATTAAACTTTTTGAAGGGAAAGAACAGCAGAAGCTCAGCAAACAAGTGCGTCAACAAAAGAGGCCTCTTGGTTGTCTGTCGAGCACCAGCAGCTCCTGCTTGTGTATGATAATGATGACATTCCTCTCCTAATTGGAATCGTTGTCTTTATCATGTCCTCGGTGCGTGAGATAATAACGCTGAGGCGCGGCTGAAGAGTTTTTGGAGAGAGCTGTTCGGAGTGGGTGGGGTGTGTTGGCGTGTGTGTGTGCGACCGTGTGTGGAGGACTTGTTTTCCTATCTTGTCAGGACTAGAATGTCTGAAAAGCAAGGAGATTGTTTATGTCCTACAAAGTAAAAATGATTCTGAATGGGAATACATTTTCCCCAAATCATCCTGACAAGTAACAAAAACATGGCTGTGTATGTGTGTGCGTGTGTGAGTGTGTGAGAAGATGTTCATTTCAATGAAACATGGTGAAGCCCCAAAATTGCCCTCGCAAGAAGCCTGTGTTTCAGACATAAAGAAGTGGATGGCTGCGAACTCTCTACTTTTAAACTCGGACAAAACAGAGATGCTTATTCTAAGAAACAAAGAGATATTCTGTTGAATCTGACAATTAATCTTAATGGTTGTACAGTCGTCTACAATAAAACTGTGAAGGACCTCGGCGTTACTCTGAACCCTGATCTCTATTTTGACGTACATATCAAGACTGTTTCAAGGACAGCTTTTTTCCATCTACGTCAAATTGCAAAAATCAGAAACTTACGAAGAGCTATATAAATACATATGATTTGATTTGAGTAGATGTGTTATATATGTTCTTTATAATTCAGCCTAACAGGGTGGAAATGTATCAGCGGGACATAAATCAAATCAAATGTATTTATATAGCCCTTCGTACATCAGCTGATATCTCAAAGTGCTGTACAGAAACCCAGCCTAAAACCCCAAACAGCAAGCAATGCAGGTGTAGAAGCACGGTGGCTAGGAAAAACTCCCTAGAAAGGCCAAAACCTAGGAAGAAACCTAGAGAGGAACCAGGCTATGTGGGGTGGCCAGTCCTCTTCTGGCTGTGCCGGGTGGAGATTATAACAGAACATGGCCAAGATGTTCAAATGTTCATAAATGACCAGCATGGTCGAATAATAGTAAGGCAGAACAGTTGAAACTGGAGCAGCAGCACAGTCAGGTGGACCGGGGACAGCAAGGAGTCATCATGTCAGGTAGTCCTGGGACACGGTCCTAGGGCTCAAGTCCTCCGAGAGAGAGAAAGAAAGAGAGAATTAGAGAGAGCATATGTGGGGTGGCCCGTCCTCTTCTGGCTGTGCCGGGTGGAGATTATAACAGAACATGGCCAAGATGTTCAAATGTTCATAAATGACCAGCATGGTCGAATAATAGTAAGGCAGAACAGTTAACTGGAGCAGCAGCATGGCCAGGTGGACTGGTGACAGCAAGGAGTCATGTCAGGTAGTCCTGGGGCATGGTCCTAGGGCTCAGGTCAGTTGAAACTGGAGCAGCAGCATGGCCAGGTGGACTGGGGACAGCAAGGAGTCATCATGTCAGGTAGTCCTGGGGCATGGTCCTAGGGCTCAGGTCCTCCGAGAGAGAGAAAGAAAGAAGGAGAGAATTAGAGAACGCACACTTAGATTCACACAGGACACCGAATAGGACAGGAGAAGTACTCCAGATATAACAAACTGACCCTAGCCCCCCGACACAAACTACTGCAGCATAAATACTGGAGGCTGAGACAGAAGGGGACAGGAGACACTGTGGCCCCATCCGAGGACACCCCCGGACACTTTGCCAAAGCACAGCCCCCACACCACAAGAGGGATATCTTCAACCACCAACTTAGACAGGCTTAGACTTAGACATACTGACTAACGACATGGAACATGGAGATACAACAGAGTGTTTATATATTATGTAGCTTTGCACCAAAGTTTTCCCACCAAAGAAATGATGACACTCCCTGAATGTGGTGTCTAGTTTAGCCAACTCACACACCCGGCTCAAACAGAGAGGGATGCTATGTTAACTAGCTGGAACACTGGAACTCTCCAAGGTTTTGCCTGTCTATCTATGGTTTTGCCTGTCTATCTATGGTTTTGCCTGTCTATCTATGGTTTTGCCTGTCTTTCTAACAGGGTTGACGTGTTATGCTCGACACACCCAATTTTACACCAGAAAACACTAGAAAAGGGCCACGAGTACATTGTGATTTGACTATTAAATGTTGATTGTTTATTTTGTATATGTTTTTTATAAAGGAATAGCTTCACCCTATTAAATTGAGAGTTCAGTTCATGTAACAGGGGTGAAATAAACATTAAATAAATACTTTGTCAAATTAACTGTCAAATTAACTAAATAACTTTACATTGATGGTGAAAATCGGTAGAAAGTTGGTGTTAAGTGGGTTAAAATGTTCCAGGAACTCACGTAGGGTGCCCAGAGGGAAAGTAGAACGTCTTTATTCATACTAAAAAACAGATAGAATTCTCCATGTGGTCTATATTAAAGGGTACTTCATTTAACATACACTACATTGCCAAAAGTATGAGGACAATTGCTAGTCGAACATATCATTCCAAAATCATGGGCATTAATATAGAGTTGGTCCCCCCTTTGCTGCTACAGTGTAACAGCCTCCACTCTTCTGGGAAGGCTTTCCACTAGATGTTGGAACATTGCTGTGGGGACTTCCATTCAGCCACAAGAGCATTAGTGAGGTCAGACACCAATGTTGGGTGGTTAGACCTGGCTCGCAGTAGGCGTTCCAATTCATCCTAAAGGTATTCGATGGGGTTAAGGTCAGGGCTCTGTGCAGGCCAGTCGTTTTTACACACCGATCTCTATAAATAATTTCTGTATAGACCTCGCTTTGTTTTTAATAATATACAGTAGCAGGCTTTTAAAATGCCATATTGGTGCACAATTGCTACTTAAAATGGGAGGCAAAAGGCAGTCTTTCCACATACAATAGCATCAATACCATCCAAGTATATCCCACTTTCTTTCCCCTCTGCTTTCCTCGACAAGAGAGGCAGATCCCTGCTCCCTACAGCTAATCGCCCGTGGGATCTGGAGACGCAGCGACATTCAGGTGATAAAAAGCCTTCAAAGACGTAACGAGAGAGCGAGAGAGAGAGAGACACACAGTTCCGTTTGGCAGTTCACTTTCACAGCTTTCGATTCCCTGCCCGGCCTAGCTGAAAGAAGTCTGAAAGAGACCGGGCTAATCTCTCCCTGAGTGTCAGCTCCTCTCCCTCTGTTCTCCCTCTCTCTGAAAAGAACCTCTATTTATCTGACCAAAACCTCCTTCCCTCCCGGTGTCCATTTTGGATCTTATCAACCACAAGATAATTCAACTCCGCTCTCTCTCCCGCTCGCTCTCTCGCTTCCCTCTCTCTCACTCTCCCCTCTCTTTCTCTCCTCTCTCTTCCCTCTCACTCTCCCCTCTCTCTCTCTCCTCTCTCTCTCTCTCTCTCTCTCTCTCTCTCGCTCTCTCTGCTCGGCTTCTGTTCATTAAAAGTTCCCTGTCTCCTCCTTCGTCAAGAGTGCATCCATCTGTCCGGGGAGCAGGAAAGGAAGGAAAGAAAGGGGGGTGCTGCTATCTCTTCATCTCTCCATCTTGAGTCTTTGTGTTGTTCTCTTTGATTTGTTTCTGTTCTGCCTTCGGTTCGACCCCCCCCCCCTCTCGTTTTGGTCCCTGATGGATCGGCCCTCAGCCTTTAAGTTAGATTTGTTTTCCTCACTGTTTGAGCTTCTGTTAATGTAGATCAAATAACACTGTGAGTGTTAAAGGTACACTCTTTAATCTATTCATCTCTGTTGTGTTCCACTTCCACTTGGGCTCTCATCTTTTGCTTTTCAAATGCAGTGGCAAGAAAAAGTATGTGAACCCTTCGGAATAACCTGGATTTCTGGTCATAAAACTTGACCTGATCTTTAATCTAAGTCACAACAATGTTTTCATTTTACCTTTATTTTTAACAAAGCAAGTGAGTTATGAACAAATTCTTATTTTCAATGACGTTCTAGGAACAGTGAGTTAACTGCCTTTTTCAGGAACAGAACGACAGATTTTTACCTTGTCAGCTCAGGGACTTGATCTAGCAACCTTTCAGTTACTGGCCCAACGCTGTAACCACTAGGCTACCTGCCGCCCAAATAGACAAACACAGTCTGCTTAAACTAATAACACACAAACAATTATATGTTTCCATGTCTTTATTGAACACACCGTGTAAACATCCACAGTGCAGGGTGGGAAAAGTATGTGAACCCTTGGATTTAATAACTGGTTGACCCTCCTTTGGCAGCAATAACCTCAACCAAACATTTTCTGTAGTTGCGGATCAGACATGCACATTGGTTGGGAGGAATTTTGGACCGTTCCTCTTTACAAAACTGTTTCAGTTCAGCAATATTCTTGGGATGTCTGGTGGGAACCGCTCTCAAGGTCATGCCACAGCATCTCAATGGGGTTGAGGTCAGGACTCTGACTGGGCCACTCCAGAAGGTCAGGACTCTGACTGGGCCACTCCAGAAGGTCAGGACTCTGACTGGGCCACTCCAGAAGGTGTATTTTCTACTGTTGAAGCCAGTCTGTTGTTGATTTACTTCTGTGTTTTGGGTCGTTGTCCTGTTGCATCACCCAACTTCTGTTGAGCTTCAATTGGCGGACAGATAGGCTAACATTCTCCTGCAAAATGTCTTGATAAACACGGGAATTTATTTTTCCGTCAATGATTGCAAGCTGTACAGGCCCTGAGGCAGCAAAGCAGCCCCAAACCATGATGCTCCCTCCACCATACTTTACAGTTGGGATGAGGTTTTGATGTTGGTGTGCTGTGCCTTTTTCCTCCACACATAGTGTTGTGTGTTCCTTCCAAACAACTCAACTTTAGTTTCATCTGTCCACAGAATATTTTGCCAGTAACGCCTGGAACATCCAGGTGCTCTTCAGACGTGCATGTCCTCAACTGGCAGCTTCATTAGATAGTACCTACAAAACACCATTCTCAACGTCAACAGTGAAGATGCGACTCCGAGGTTCTGGCCTTCGAGAGAGTTGCAAAGAAAATCCACATCTCAGACTGGCCAATAGAAATAAAAGATTAAGATGGGCAAAATAACACAGACACTGGACAGAGGAACTCTGCCTAGAAGACCAGCATCCCGGAGTTGCCTCTTCACTGTTGACGTTGAGTCGTGTTTTGCGGGTACTATTTAATGAAGCTGCCAGTTGAGGACTTGTGAGGCATCTGTTTCTCAAACTAGACACTCTAACTTGTCCACTTGCTCAGTTGTGCACTAGGGCCTCCCACTCCTCTTTATATTCTGGTTAGAGCCCGTTTGTAACTGTTCTGTGAAGGGAGTAGTACACAGTGTTGTACAAGATCTTCAGTTTATTGGCAATTTGTCACATGCAATAGCCTTCATTTCTCAGAACAAGAATAGACTGATGAGTTTCAGAAGAAAGCACTTTGTTCCTGGCCATTTTGAGCCTGTAATCGAACTCGCAAACGCTGATGCTACAGATACTCAGCTAATCTAAAGAAGGCCAATTATATTGCTTCTTTAATCAGAACAAAAGTTTTCAGCTGTGCTAACATAATTGCAAAAAGGTTTTCTAATGGTCAATTAGCCTTTTCAAATGATAAACTTAGATTAGCTAACACAACGTGCCGTTGGAACACAGGAGTGCTGATAATGGGCCTCTGTACATCAATGTAGACATTCCATAAATCTGATGTTTCCATCTACAATAGTCATTTATAACGTTAACAATGTGTACACTGTATTTCTGATCAATGTTATGTTATTTTAATGGACATAAAATGTGCTTTTCTTTCAAAAACAAGGACATTTCTAAGCGACCCCAAGAGTTATTAAAGTGACTATGCATAGATGATAACAACAGAGAGTAGCGGCAATGTAAAGAGCTGGGGGGTGCAAATAGTCCGGGTGTAACGGTTTTCTAGGTGTGGTGAAGGAGAGTCGGACCAAAACGCAGCATGTAGATTACGATTCATGTTTAATGAAAAAAAACACACTAAACACAAACACTACAAAACAATAAACGTAACGAAAACCGAAACAGCCTAAACTGGTGCAAACTAACACTAGACAGTTACAAGGACACTAAGGACAATCACCCACAACCGAACCAAAGAATATGGCTGCCTAAATATGGTTCCCAATCAGAGACAACGATAAACACCTGCCTCTGATTGAGAACCACTCCAGACAGCCATAGACTTTGCTAGATCACCCCACTAGCTACAATCCCAATACATACCAAACCCCCAAGACAAAACACACCACAATACAAAAACCCCATGCCACACCCTGGCCTGACCCAAACATGAAGATAAACACAAAATACTTCGACCAGGGCGTGACACCGGGGAGTCATTTGATTAGACGTTCAGGACTCTTATGACTTGGGGGTAGAAGTTGTTAACTTGGACTTGGCGCTCCGGCACCGCTTGTCGTACGGTAGCAGAGAGGACAATCTATGACTAGAGTGGCTGGAGTTTAAAATAATTGTAGGGCCTTCTTCTGACACCGCCTGGTATAGAGGTCCTGGATGGCTTGTTGTTTAGTTTAAGGGGTTGTTTAGTTAAAGAGGTTGTTTAGTGAAAGGGGTTGTTTAGTGAAAGGGGTTGTTTAGTTTAAGAGGTTGTTTAGTTTGTTAAGAGGTTGTTTAGTTTGGTAAGAGGTTGTTTAGTTTGTTAAGAAGTTGTTTAGTTTAAGAGGTTGTTTAGTTTAAGAGGTTGTTTAGTTTGTTAAGAGGTTGTTTAGTTTGGTAAGAGGTTGTTTAGTTTGTTAAGAGGTTGTTTAGTTTGTTTGTTTAGTTTAAGAGGTTGTTTAGTTTGTTAAGAGGTTGTTTAGTTTGGTAAGAAGTTGTTTAGTTTAAGAGGTTGTTTAGTTTGTTAAGAGGTTGTTTAGTTTAAGAGGTAGTTTAGTTTGTTAAGAGGTTGTTCAGTTTAAGAGGTTGTTTAGTTTGGTAAGAAGTTGTTTAGTTTAACAGGTAGTTTAGTTTGTTAAGAGGTTGTTCAGTTTAAGAGGTTGTTTAGTTTGGTAAGAGGTTGTTCAGTTTAAGAGGTTGTTTAGTTTGTTAAGATGTTGTTTAGTTTAAGAGGTAGTTTAGTTTGTTAAGAGGATGTTTAGTTTAAGAGGTTGTTTAGTTTAAGAGGTCATTTAGTTTGTTAAGAGGTTGTTTAGTTTAAGAGGTTGTTTAGTTTAAGAGGATGTTTAGTTTGTTAAGAGGATGTTTAGTTTAAGAGGTTGTTTAGTTTAAGAGGTCATTTAGTTTGTTAAGAGGTTGTTTAGTTTAAGAGGTTGTTTAGTTTAAGAGGTTGTTTAGAACAAGAAGTTGTTTAGTTTGTTAAGAGGTTGTTTAGTTTGTTAAGATGTTGTTTAGTTTGTTAAGACGTTGTTTAGTTTGTAAATAAGTCCTTCAGCGCAAATGCAATCTGCACCCAACATACATTTTTTATAATTCAGGACGTCGAAAGAGATCGTTTTTACTGCCTGGCCACGCCAATCTTGGAATTCCAAAGCAATATTTGTAGCCAGCCATAAAACAAATAACCAACCTAGCTGTTCTTGTTTTCTGACAAGGCCTCGAATCTACCATTCCGGATTAGAGGGGGCAGAAAAGTGAGGCAAGTGAGAGATTGATGGCTTTCCCGTGGTCATGCATTTCATTTATCAATAAAGCTGTCAGCTCTCCACTAACCTGGGCGGGTGTACTCCGGCATTAATCAGAACAAAGACATCAATCAACAAGCCCATAGCTGCTGCTCGGCACTCCATTACATTGACCTGAGCAAGGTTGTCGACTAGCCAAAGTTGGCAGAGTGATGCCACGTTTTGACACAGCACCTTATGAGTGACACGCTCAAGGTTCTCGTATCCACGAGCAAGGAGGAGAGGTGTGTGTGAGCATCTAGGAGGACAGTTCCAGTGACACGCTCAAGGTTCTCGTATCCACGAGCAAGGAGGAGAGGTGTGTGTGAGCTTCTAGGAGGACAGTTCCAGTGACACGCTCAAGGTTCTCGTATCCACGAGCAAGGAGGAGAGGTGTGAGCTTCTAGGAGGACAGTTCCAGTGACACGCTCAAGGTTCTCGTATCCACGAGCAAGGAGGAGAGGTGTGTGTGAGCATCTAGGAGGACAGTTCCAGTGACACGCTCAAGGTCGTATCCACGAGCAAGGAGGAGAAGTGTGAGCATCTAGGAGGACAGTTCCAGTGACACGCTCAAGGTTCTCGTATCCACGAGCAAGGAGGAGAGGTGTGTGTGAGCTTCTAGGAGGACAGTTCCAGTGACACGCTCAAGGTTCTCGTATCCACGAGCAAGGAGGAGAGGTGTGTGTGAGCATCTAGGAGGACAGTTCCAGTGACACGCTCAAGGTTCTCGTATCCACGAGCAAGGAGGAGAGGTGTGTGTGAGCATCTAGGAGGACAGTTCCAGTGACACGCTCAAGGTTCTCGTATCCACGAGCAAGGAGGAGAGGTGTGTGTGAGCATCTAGGAGGACAGTTCCAGTGACACGCTCAAGGTTCTCGTATCCACGAGCAAGGAGGAGAGGTGTGTGTGAGCTTCTAGGAGGACAGTTCCAGTGACACGCTCAAGGTTCTCGTATCCACGAGCAAGGAGGAGAGGTGTGTGTGAGCATCTAGGAGGACAGTTCCAGTGACACGCTCAAGGTTCTCGTATCCACGAGCAAGGAGGAGAGGTGTGTGTGAGCATCTAGGAGGACAGTTCCAGTGACACGCTCAATGTTCTCGTATCCACGGGCAAGGAGGAGACGTGTCTGTGAGCATCTATCTCTCTCTGTGTGTGTAGGAGATTGAAGTGTATATATGAGCCATGGGACTTCCTCCCCCAGTCCCTCATGTTCCCTTCCCCTGTTAACACGCAGGTCATTATGGGTAGTGGTTTGGGACATCCATCACAGGCGGGCAGCACTGCAGCCCTATCCTATTTTCATCCCCACTGTTTTTAAGATCCTCAAGATGTGATTTGGGAAATGGCGTCCTCCTGCCCACTCATCTATCAACTTCCTGTATCCTCCCTAGCCAGAGAGCTGGCTGCACGGCCGGCGCTCCCCACGGAGAGGATGAACAGGACAGAGAGAGAGAGGAGACCTGGCTGCACGGCTGACGCTCCACACGGAGAGGATGAACAGGACAGAGAGAGAGAGAGAGGAGGCCTTACTGCACGGCCGGCGCTCCCCACGGAGAGGATGAACAGGACAGAGAGAGAGAGGAGACCTTGAAGGCAGAGCAAAATGTGTCAGTTATAGTAGCAGTGAAGGACAGTGGTAAGAGGGTGGGTTGGGCTTGGATGTTGAGGACAGAGAAGGGGACAGTTCCAGTGGACAGTGGTAAGAGGGTGGGTTGGGCTTGGACGTTGAGGACAGAGAGGGGGACAGTTCCAGTGGACAGTGGTAGAGGGTGGGTTGGGCTTGGACGTTGAGGACAGAGAGGGGGACAGTTCCAGTGGACAGTGGTAGAGGGTGGGTTGGGCTTGGACGTTGAGGACAGAGAGGGGGACAGTTCCAGTGGACAGTGGTAGAGGGTGGGTTGGGCTTGGACGTTGAGGACAGAGAGGGGGACAGTTCCAGTAGACAGTGGTAGAGGGTGGGTTGGGCTTGGACGTTGAGGACAGAGAGGGGGACAGTTCCAGTGGACAGTGGTAGAGGGTGGGTTGGGCTTGGACGTTGAGGACAGAGAGGGGGACAGTTCCAGTGGACAGTGGTAGAGGGTGGGTTGGGCTTGGACGTTGAGGACAGAGAGGGGGACAGTTCCAGTGGACAGTGGTAGAGGGTGGGTTGGGCTTGGATGTTGAGGACAGAGAGGGGGACAGTTCCAGTGGACAGTGGTAGAGGGTGGGTTGGGCTTGGACGTTGAGGACAGAGAGGGGGACAGTTCCAGTGGACAGTGGTAGAGGGTGGGTTGTGCTTGGACGTTGAGGACAGAGAGGGGGACAGTTCCAGTGGACAGTGGTAGAGGGTGGGTTGGGCTTGGACATTGAGGACAGAGAGGGGGACAGTTCCAGTGGACAGTGGTAGAGGGTGGGTTGGGCTTGGACGTTGAGGACAGAGAGGGGGACAGTTCCAGTGGACAGTGGTAGAGGGTGGGTTGGGCTTGGATGTTGAGGACAGAGAGGGGGACAGTTCCAGTGGACAGTGGTAGAGGGTGGGTTGGGCTTGGATGTTGAGGACAGAGAGGGGGACAGTTCCAGTGGACAGTGGTAGAGGGTGGGTTGGGCTTGGATGTTGAGGACAGAGAGGGGGACAGTTCCAGTGACAGGAGATAGGAGGAGGAGGGGGAAAGAGAGGGACTCAGTAGCATAATTAGAGGAAAATAACCTGGAACAAATTTGCTTTACCTAATTACCTAGTAGTAGAGTAAAAGGATAATAACCTCCTTATCCTAATTGAATCTGGCCCAACTTGATTGATCCCAATTTGGCAGTAATTGACATAACGTGCTGGGCATCTAGGCTGTGCCTCCAGAGTAGTCAGTAGCACACCGTGTGTGTGTGTGTGTGTGTGTGTGTGTGTGTGTGTGTGTGTGTGTGTGTGTGTGTGTGTGTGTGTGTGTGTGTGTGTGTGTGTGTGTGTGTGTGTGTGTGTGTGTGTGTGTGTGTGTGTGTGTGTGTGTCTTTGTGCGGGTCGGTAGCATGGCATCGGCAAGGTGTTGTCTTTGTGAGGGGATAAGCAGACTTCCTACAGTTTTTATGTGATTTCCACTTTAGACACAATTAAGCCAAAGTGAATCAGACGACCCAGTCAACACTTAATTTGTGTGCGGCTGTCAGTCACACAGCAAACCAACAAAAGCCTGTCTCTGTCTGATGATCATTATTCCCCAAAAGGTACAGTTCTTTTTGGAATCCCCGCTGTCTCCAAGACAACACGGCCGGTTGCTGTGGAGCTTTAAAGTTAGGAGGAGACAATAAGAAGATGTGGTTACTGGGTAGGGGGCAAATTGCAATTGAAAGCCCTCATCTGTTTTTGCAGAATTTTCTAATAAATGTTCTTGATTTGATCAGTTTGGAATGTGTTGATTAAATTCTTGTTTATTTCATTTGCACTTCCTATTTCATTATTGGGGCTCTCTTTGAATGTTAAATCTGCGTACATGTCGTCATGGTTACCATGGGATACCAATGAGGTTTACTGACAGGCCTCATTAACTGAATCAGAATTGTGTCATATTTTCTCAAAATGGTTTCATTGGGAGATTGTCAGTTTTGTCAGTGTCGGTGGATTAATGACCTAGACAGTTCTAAAGCAGTCGCTCAACGGCCATCGCATGAAACATATCTGAGCACATGAAATCATCTCATTAAAATTCACATTTCTGTCACTTTAAAAGCTGCTTTCCCACGATGAGCTGTAGGCGGATGATGTGTTTTGACGTAAACCTGTCATTTTTACAACATGTTTTTTATATCCAGCGATTTTTCTGATGTTTCTTTCACTCTGAGAGAGAGGGGGTGAGACAGAGAGCGAGAGAGAGAGAGGTGTGTGGGGGGGGGGGTGAGACAGAGAGAGAGGGGTGAAACAGACAGAGAAAGAGATAGGTGGGAGGTGAGACAGACAGAGAGATAGGTGGGGGTTGAGACAGACAAAGAGAGAGAGAGGGGTGAGACAGACAGAGGGAGTGAGAGAGGGGGAGGTGAGACAGAGAGAGAGAGAGGGGTGAAACAGACAGAGAAAGAGATAGGTGGGAGGTGAGACAGACAGAGAGATAGGTGGGGGTTGAGACAGACAAAGAGAGAGAGAGGGGTGAGACAGACAGAGGGAGTGAGAGAGGGGGAGGTGAGACAGAGAGAGAGAGGGGTGAAACAGACAGAGAAAGAGATAGGTGGGAGGTGAGACAGACAGAGAGATAGGTGGGGGTTGAGACAGACAAAGAGAGAGAGAGGGGTGAGACAGACAGAGGGAGTGAGAGAGGGGGAGGTGAGACAGAGAGAGACAGAGAGAGAGAGAGAGAGAGAGAGAGAGAGAGAGAGAGAGAGAGAGAGAGAGAGAGAGAGAGAGAGAGAGAGAGAGAGGGGTGAGAGACAGAGAGAGAGATAGGTGGGAGGTGAGACAGACAGAGAGATAGGTGGGGGTTGAGACAGACAAAGAGAGAGAGAGAGTGGGGTGAGACAGACAGAGAGAGAAGGCTGGGGGCAGACAGAGAGAGATGGACTCTGCATATTTGGTTCATAAATCACGACTGACGAAATGACGAAGACTTAATGAATCGCCTTATCAGGAAGTCCATAAAGGAATATTGGATTTGCCATTTTGAAACAACTCTTTGGTTCATCATAAGCCCGGCCCAGATCCTTGAAAAGAGGATCCTTGAAAAGCGGACACGAGCCAAAAACCTGCGGTTGTCGTGAAAGCCCCTGCTGGTCTCGTTAACGTAGCACTCATCCTCTCTGTTCATTCCGTCTGTGTGTCTCTTCCACTTGCCAAATCCAGGACCGTTCGAGAGGCGAGAGGAGAGTGAGCTCCATGAACTTTACTAACCTCAGCGAGAAGCCTTGTCTAGGGCCCAGAGGAACCAGGCTCTTTGCCTGATGGATCTAACTCATCGTGAGGGGGAAAAGACCATTGCTGTATTTCAGAGCAGTTCCTCATTGATTCAACTGTTTAATCTACTCATTGTTTGCTGTGTGTATCCAATTCAGTATACCTTGATAGTTTACAGTGCCAGTGTCCTAATGTAACCTTCCACCTCTTCTCAACGACATCCATCAAGCTCTCTCATTACCACACTATCAATCTGAAGTACCCTCACAGGAACCTCTGCTATCCAACTGTTTGTCCATGGAAACTGCGGTTGAATCAGTAAAGAGGTGAGCCGGCTCACCTGCCAATGAGATAAGTGGAACCGAGGGCCCCTTCGTGTTTTTTTATTTGATTATTGTAGATGCGGCACATTTCCCACTGGAGAGATTCCAAGTAACATAATCTGACATCCAGCCACTCATAAAATCTACATTTAGAGTGGACCTCGGGTATCTTTTCTGATGACAACTAAGCAATCACCTTTCCCACAACGCAGCAAGCCTTCCAAATAGTCCTGCAAATATTTCACAAGAGAACTTTGGGGTCTGGGGGTGACCGAGTGTATGGGGAGCTTCGAAGAGAACGCAAGTGTGTTGTGCAAGTGAGTTGTTTTATTTGTATTTATTGGTTGGGGGTTTTGGGTCTAAAATTGGAAAATCCCTCCTCCCCCCAAAAAACGTAACTTTAGCATTAGTGTCATCATCCCTCAGGGCTTGGTGATGATTGTAGCATTAGTGTCATCATCCCTCAGGGCTTGGTGATGATTGTAGCATTAGTGTCATCATCCCTCAGGGCTTGATTGTGATGATTGGGTTTGGTGAGCATTAGTGTCATCATCCCTCAGGGCTTGGTTATGATTGTAGCATTAGTGTCATCATCCCTCAGGGCTTGGTGATGATTGTAGCATTAGTGTCATCATCCCTCAGGGCTTGGTGATGATTGTAGCATTAGTGTCATCATCCCTCAGGGCTTGGTGATGATTGGAGCATTAGTGTCATCATCCCTCAGGGCTTGGTGATGATTGGAGCATTAGTGTCATCATCCCTCAGGGCTTGGTGATGATTGGAGCATTAGTGTCATCATCCCTCAGGGCTTGGTGATGATTGGAGCATTAGTGTCATCATCCCTCAGGGCTTGGTGATGATTGGAGCATTAGTGTCATCATCCCTCAGGGCTTGGTGATGATTGTAGCATTAGTGTCATCATCCCTCAGGGCTTGGTGATGATTGTAGCATTAGTGTCATCATCCCCTCAGGGCTTGGTGATGATTGTAGCATTAGTGTCATCATCCCTCAGGGCTTGGTGATGATTGTAGCATTAGTGTCATCATCCCTCAGGGTTTGATGAAGATTGAGCATTAGTGTCATCATACATCATCCCTCATGGGCTTGGTGATGGGCTTGGTGATTTGGAGCATTAGTGTCATCATACCTCAGGGCTTGGTGATGATTGGAGCATTAGTGTCATCATCCCTCAGGGCTTGGTGATGATTGGAGCATTAGTGTCATCATCCCCTCGGGGCTTGGTGATGATTGGAGCATTAGTGTCATCATCCCTCGGGGCTTGGTGATGATTGGAGCATTAGTGTCATCATCCCTCAGGGCTTGGTGATGATTGTAGCATTAGTGTCAGTGTCATCATCCCTTAGGGCTTGGTGATGATTGGAGCATTAGTGTCAGTGTCATCATCCCTCAGGGCTTGATGATTGATTGTGTCATCATCCCTCGGGGCTTGGTGATTTGGAGTGTCATCATCCCTCAGGGCTTGGTGATGATTGTAGCATTAGTGTCATCATCCCTCAGGGCTTGGTTATGATTGTAGCATTAGTGTCATCATCCCTCAGGGCTTGGTGATGATTGGAGCATTAGTGTCATCATCCCTCAGGGCTTGGTGATGATTGGAGCATTAGTGTCATCATCCCTCAGGGCTTGGTGATGATTGGAGCATTAGTGTCATCATCCCTCAGGGCTTGGTTATGATTGTAGCATTCGTGTCATCATCCCTCAGGGCTTGGTGATGATTGTAGCATTAGTGTCATCATCCCTCAGGGCTTGGTGATGATTGGAGCATTAGTGTCATCATCCCTCAGGGCTTGGTGATGATTGTAGCATTAGTGTCAGCGTCATCATCCCTCAGGGCTTGGTGATGATTGTAGCATTAGTGTCAGTGTCATCATCCCTCAGGGCTTGGTGATGATTGTAGCATTAGTGTCATCATCCCCCTCAGGGCTTGGTGATGATTGTAGCATTAGTTTCAGTGTCATCATCCCTCAGGGCTTGGTGATGATTGTAGCATTAGTGTCATCATCCCTCAGGGCTTGGTGATGATTGTAGCATTAGTGTCATCATCCCTCAGGGCTTGGTGATGATTGGAGCATTAGTGTCATCATCCCTCAGGGCTTGGTGATGATTGTAGCATTAGCACAAATGACTGGTCAAATAACCACAGTCCCAGTCCCTCTTGCAAATCAGTACAAATTGTGGCCGAATTACGTTTCCCTTGCTAGATGCCATTCACCGTGGGTGACTCACGTGTCACATGCTAGTCATGCTAATGTAGC